>NC_083481.1:18572023-18579523 GCF_030014155.1 Tachysurus vachellii | reverse complement strand
AAAGAGAGAGAATGAATAGATTCTGTTGATTATATATTTCAAAAAGATAATATTTCCCTCACACACACCTTGCATGCCGGGTGGCACCAGAGCTCAGGAGCTCCGTGTTCCTCATTCTCTACTCGCAGTTGCTGCCATGTCCAGGTGGAGGCGCCCATGTGCAACAACCAGGCATCCTTCAGCAGCTGCCCCACAAACACACACACATCAGATGAGTTATTTAATAATACAGTTAATAATAATAATAATAATAATAATAATAATAATAATATATCTTTAATATAACTTACCATATTAACACTACAGTATTAAAAAAAAACACTAAATAAGCTGCTTATAATAACGTCAGAATTGAACTCACAGCATTGGGGCCACCGCAGCCCCCCAGGATGAGCAGCGTCTCGCCATCTATCACAATCTGAAGAGAGAGTGAGAGAAAGTGAGATTAGTGGCGATTTTGTTCTTTTCAGCTCTTTTTCTTATTCCCGTCAGGACAAGGCACGAAGATGAGCAGGAACCCTGGAGCTCCTGTTCCCTCAGGACTGTTTATGGTGTGTGTGAGGTTATTTGAGGGTGTGTGTGTAAAACGAGAGACTCACTTGACTCTGGCCTCCTCGAGGGTGAGGAGCCGGGCCTGTGATGGTGGGTTTGGACCAGGACCACTGCTCGAGATCCAGAACCCACACTTCATTACTCCTGAAATAACACACACACAAACATGTTTTAGTAAAACTGGTAAGAACCTGCAGATTGCTGGTTTTGTGGACCAGAACCAGAGGTGAAACCAGGAGAGGAAAAGGGATGCACACATTTGTCGTGCTCCAAGAGATCCACCGAACACCACCATCGTGTTTTTAATGACTGAACAGGAGTGACCAGCCATCGGGGGAGGACCGTGAGTCGTCACGATACAGTTCCACCTGAGAGAGAGAGAGAAACATCACCTTGGCATGTAATAATAATCATTTAAACAGATTATTGCAGGGTGATGAATCGAGCGCATTAATAAGTGAATATAAGTCTGTGTTGTGTAGCTGTGCTACTGTCTGAGGCGCTGTTCCAGAGAATCAACCAATCAGATTCCAGAACTCTTCGTCGTGGCGATCTGTGACGAGTAAACGGAGCATTAGATGAACTTTCTCTGCTCACCAGTTTTTGGAGGGAGAGTAGGTGTGGATCTCATCAAAGAAGCGTTCCGGTTGGTGCAGAGGGTACGGGCTGGGCCGAGTCCATCCTCCAAACAGCACCAGCAGGTCCTTAAACATCACCAGCGTGGCACCGGCTTTAGGAGACGGGTACGAGCCTGCACACAGAGCCACCAAAACCAGCCCTCAGCTGTGTGTGTGTCACTCTAGTAATCATGGTTAACAGTGTGTGTGTGTGTGTGACATTTTACCAGGACTGTAGATGTGTGTGTGTGTGTGTGTGTACCTGAAGCGAGCGGTCGTATCCACTCCTTGCTGTTCAGGTCGAGTCTCCACAGGTCATTAAACGCAGCATTACAGCTGCTCTGAGTGCAGCCACCAAACACGTACATCGACTGGTTTGAATCGTAGTAACATGCACCTTTAACACACACACACACACACAGTGATGTATAATAACACCTTGTGGTTGGTGGTACTGCAGCTGGGAACATTAGAGTGAAGCAGTTGAGGTATTTAAGGCTTTAGGACAGTCAGGTTGGTGATGTGTGTGTGCGGTCGGTCCTGTTGTGGGGTTTTGTCTTTTGTGTAAAGTCTCAGAAAGTTTAAACTTCTCTACGTGTATCAGCATGTTTGTGTTAATATTTATTTAAATGACATTTACACCACATCCTGCTGTCTAACGCTCCTCATTACAGCCTCATAAACTGATTCAGCTCACCATTAATTTCCATTTTTTATCTTACAAAGCACTCGTGATGTCACAGGACAGGAGGACAAACAATCTCAATCTCTCACTGTGGTGTGAAGAGATGTTAGGTGCCCCAACACACACACACACACAGACACGCACACACACACACAGACACGCACACACACACACAGACACGCACACACACACACACACAGACACGCACACACACACACAGACACGCACACACACACACAGACACGCACACACACACACAGACACGCACACACACACACAGACACGCACACACACACACACAGACACGCACACACACACAGACACGCACACACACACAGACACGCACGCACACACAGACACGCACGCACACAGACAGACAAAGACAGTAATTAAATGCTAATTAATAAGGAACACGTAAACGTTTGACCTGAAATCACTGTATGTAGGAGCTCATAGACAAACACTTTGTAGGAACCTTAACTGGTGTATAAGTGTATGAAGATAATGTCCCTGGTTTAAAGTATAAATGAAAAAAATATTTAAAAAAATGTCTCCTTAAGTCAACATCAATCTGTGAACTGATTAAAAATAAACAGAGAATGAGACTCAAATAAAGGAAATTTAGTTTATAAAATTCTTATTTTTTTAACAGATAAAAGTTTTTTGTGAAAATTTTGAAGTAAATGTATAATTCGTCATTAAATAAATTATTATAATATAACAATAAATTTATAATAAATGATAAATAAACTATTATTCTAGAATTATAAAGACTCTGATACAGAACACTTGGGCCAATAAATCTGATTCTGACCTGCTGAGAATGATAGGGGTGTGTGTGTGTGTGTGTGTGTGTGTGTGTGTGTGTGTGTGTGTGTGTGTGTACTGACTGTGAGAAAAGCGTTGTGTGATGGGGGTTCCGGGATACGGGTAGGTGCGACTCTCCCACTGAATGTTTCCTTCCTGAATGGCCCTCAGGAAACCATGGTAACACTGATACGCTACACCTGCACACATCAAAGCACACAGACACTTTGAAGACTTCTGAAGACATGAATAACACCTTTAATTAACACATCTGACACTTCATACACACGACGGCTGTAGACTCTCACACGGTCTCTGTCTCTCCTGCTACCTGTCTGTCTGTCTCTCTGTCCCTTGCTCCATCAAACCAACTCAAAGATTGCTTTATTGCCATCTCCCTCCTATCTGCCTTCACACTTTTTCCCCTTTAACAATTTCTGTTTCTTCTGCTCTCCAACCTTCTCTCTCACCTTTGATGAGGCGATACCACTGTTTGCACACCAGGGCGGCGGTCTTGTGCTCCTGATATGGGGAGAGGAAGGACAGGATGTACTCCAGCACCTCCTCCGGCAGCTCACCCATGGCTCTCTGGCAGCTTTTTCCAGCATGCTTTGCGCAGTTTGAGCTGCCTGCTGCTTCCGTTTCTGCGATCTGGTCGTCGTGACTCCCTGGTAAAGTGGCGCTGGCGTCCTCGGTGTCCATGGCGACGAAGCAGCCGTCCTCGCTATCAGAGGAGCGAGACATGCTGCCTGCAGGGGCAGAGAGGAACAAAGAGGAGATGCATCTCAGTAATAAAACTGTGCTAATAATTATCTACACTTTTACATACGAGCACCTTTGATTTGTTTTTGTCAACATTTACATCAGTTCTCTTCACCTGAAATCGTCACCACTTACAGACTTAGTGACGACTTACAAGCAACAGCTAGATAAACTGAGGCAACTATGAACCGAGGAATAGAACATCTCTTTTATATCAGGCCTGAATTACAAAACGTGTCTGAGTTACAGTTTTAGAGCAAGAGCAACAACAGATGAACAGTAAACATGTAGACTTTAGGATGTCTGTTTATTCCCCTGTTTCTATGCCTGCGTGTTGTTCCAGATGTTCTCCTCTCAGATGATCATCTCTCAAATGTTCCCCTCTCAGATGTTCTCCTCTCAGATGATCATCTCTCAAATGTTCCCCTCTCAGATGTTCTCCTCTCAGATGATCATCTCTAGAATGTTCTCCTCTCAGACATTTCAACATTTCTCATCAACATCTGAGATGATCATCTCTCTCTCTATCGCTATCTCAGATGTTCTCCTCTCAGACGGTCTCCCCTCTCAGACGGTCTCCCCTCTCAGACGGTCTCCCCTCTCAGTTCTCCCCTCTCAGACGTTCTCCTCTCAGTTCTCCCCTATCAGACGTTCTCCTCTCAGTTCTCCCCTATCAGACGTTCTCCTCTCAGTTCTCCCATCTCAGACGGTCTCCTCTCTCAGACGGTCTCCCCTCTCAGACGGTCTCCCCTCTCAGACGGTCTCCCCTCTCAGACGGTCTCCTCTCTCAGACGTTCTCCTCTCAGTTCTCCCCTCTCAGACGGTCTCCCCTATCAGACGTTCTCCTCTCAGTTCTCCCCTATCAGACGTTCTCCTCTCAGTTCTCCCCTATCAGACGTTCTCCTCTCAGTTCTCCCCTATCAGACGGTCTCCTCTCTCAGACGTTCTCCTCTCAGTTCTCCCCTCTCAGACGTTCTCCTCTCAGACGTTCTCCTCTCAGTTCTCCCCTATCAGACGTTCTCCTCTCAGTTCTCCCCTATCAGACGTTCTCCTCTCAGTTCTCCCCTATCAGACGGTCTCCCCTATCAGACGGTCTCCTCTCTCAGACGTTCTCCTCTCAGTTCTCCCCTCTCAGACGGTCTCCCCTATCAGACGTTCTCCTCTCAGTTCTCCCCTCTCAGACGTTCTCCTCTCAGACGTTCTCCTCTCAGTTCTCCCCTATCAGACGTTCTCCTCTCAGTTCTCCCCTATCAGACGGTCTCCTCTCAGTTCTCCTCTCTCTGCTTCAGTAATGTTAGATCATTTTCCAGAAGAATCCTCAGACCCTTCTGACATTTCTGACATTTTATAGTCTGTACTTTATGTATTCTTTATTCCTGCTGCTGGGACATTTCACTACTCTACATGTCTCTAACACACCAAACAGTCCCTGACGACTACTGAACATGTCTCACTGCGTTAGTTAGCTCTATTGTAGGCTAACAGAGGAAGCTAGCTGGCTAACGAGGCCGTTTGTAAACAGACACGAATCCTGTGGTCGTTTGATTCTGCTCGTGTTTGTATAATCGTGTGAAACACTAAATTAGATAAAGTGTGATGTAGAATCGCACAAACGCGTCTCAGTGGCTAATCTGCCGGTGTTAGCCTGATGCTAATGAAGCTGGAACACTGCTTACTTACAGCTAACCAGCTAACGAGCTAACTAGCTTCACACATTTCCACCACAATACGCGGTGTTTTAACTCTTAGCTCATCGTAATTATGTTTATTTTCCGGTTACCGGCGTGTGCGTCCATCCTCCCTGTCCGTCCTGGTTTGTCCTCTGATCGCTGCCGTCTGATTCCCTTTATCAACTATAGCTGCTGCTCTCCAGTCTCCAAACATCCGCCATCTTCCTGCCTACAGAAGCAGCATCTTACGCACGCACGCACGCACGCACGCACGCACACGAGAACGCGCACGTAACACCCCCTCTCCCCCCTGTATGATGCGCGTGCATGTGCTCTGCCCACTGGAGAGGTTCCTTTTTATTTTTCTACATACATTAAAATCCCCAACACATGATGCACTTCTAGAATCATCAAAGTGAATATATGGGTATATGTGGTTATGGTGGCTCAGCGGTGATCGGAAGGTCATGAGTTCGAATCCCACAGTCGTGGTATTGCCGGCCTGAGACTCGAACCCACAACCTTAGGGTTAGGAGTCAAACTCTCTAACCATTAGGCCACGACTTCCCAATCGCTCTGGTGTATAAATTGAAATAAAAATTGGAAGTCACTCTGGATAAAGGCGTCTGCTAAATGACGTCAAATTTCTATCACATTCTAAAGAAGCACTTTTAATAAACCGACTAATTTTTAATCACACGTTTAAATCATTTCTCAGATTCACTGCAAGGGTTTAAGTAACTTTTACTTATACGATTAGAATATAAACAGAAACAGCTGATAAAAATCCCTGAGCAGGATGAAGAGCTTCCTGTGACCGAGGGTGAGATCTGTACATCTGTACATACACATCAGTTTGTGTACAAAAATAAATCTAAATAAATGATGTCACACACACGAACCAGTAGAACTCACGTTAATATCTTAATAAACTCAATAAATGGTTTCAATTTAAACAGATTTCTCACTTCAGGATCCCCGTGATCACGAGTCCCCGTGCCCTGATCTACATTACACACTCACACGACTGGACACTCAGAACCCCGGTAACAATCTTTTTATTTTTAACATGAACAAAAAACTTTATGACTTTATTCAGCAAGAGATTTACACAGATCAGGACATATCATCATCATCATCATCATCATCATCATCTTCATCATCACCATCAGCATAATTCTAATATTGACAAGGATTATTATTTTTATGTAATTACTATGATCTATTTTTATTGTCAATAATAATTAGTGTTTAACATAAACAAAATTGAGACTAAGACACACACACACGCACACACACACACACACACACACACACCCCCTGAGGAGCAGAGACTGAGGTCAAAGTCAGGTTTAATATATGGAATAAAAAGACTGTTGAAAAACACACGTGAGAATTCGAACCACAGGTGTTTGAAAGTTTAAAAGTCCTGAGATCCTGTTTTTCTGGAGGGTTCATTTACAAAATCTGTGTGAACACCAGATACAGATGTGGTATTTGGTTATGCTCAGTATTTTAAAGATTTGGAGTTACACATCTGGTTCTGATTAGACGTGAGCTTTCCGACAGTCTCTTTACACTCTAGTAATAAGGCACGTCATCACTCCTCTTCAAAGAAAAATAAAAACAATAAAACTAGTCATTCTGACGGACATCAGAATGTGTGTGTGTGTGTGTGTGTGTTGTAAATTCACATTCTTCAATGACCCTGTCTCATATACATCACAGGTTTGGTGCAAGCCAGTTGAGAAACTTCATGGCCACCTCGAAACCAAGGAAACACGCCTGTGTGAGAGAGAAACATTAACACTGCTGGTGCTACACTCACAGTGTGTGTGTGTGTGTGTGTGTATGTGAGAGAGAAACGTTAACACTGCTGGTGCTACACTCACAGTGTGTGTGTGTGTTTGTGTGTATGTGAGAGAGACTCACAGCATTAGCAGGGAAGGCTCGGAGCATGACTGCATTAAAGCCCTTATACAGTGAAGCCACGCCCTCTTCCCTGATCAACTCCCTCAGAACATCCCGGAACCCGTTAGGGTATTTCCCCTCCGGAGCTACACACAGGAAATAAACACACATGAAATAAACATACAATAGGAGGCAAAGGTTCTGTTTATGAGTATCTCTATGTGTGTGTGTGTGTGTGTGTGTGTCACCTGTCTGGAATCGGGATTTGAGGACGTCAGGTGGAATTGCGACAGCCCAGTTAAAGATTCCTGCCATACCACCAGCAAACAGCACACTGGGTACACTTAGTTCATTCGGGCTTCACACACACGCACACACACACACACACACACACACACACACACACACACACATATACGCACACACGCACACACACACACAATTGGAGAGGTGGACAAATCCCACAAAATCATTAGAAAAACTGAAACAGATAAAT
>NC_083481.1:18562023-18567023 GCF_030014155.1 Tachysurus vachellii | reverse complement strand
AACGTGACACCACCGACGCAAGATCAGCTACTGCCGTACAGAAAGCACAGAGCAAGCGACGATTGTGAAGTACACGAACAGAGCAAAGAGCAACGAGCAAACGCACACAGATTTGTCGCAAAAGATGCGTCAAACTATACGCACATAGCACTCAGAACAAACACACAGCATACACACAGACAACCACACACGAACCACACAACTGAAGGTAACCACGACCTTCAGCTAAAATGCACAAACCCACACAGGCACTACACTACAAACACCACACATCCGCAACACAAGCAGCCGACCGGCCTGCAAGCAGTGCGTAGCGCACTTCAACGCACACACCCAAAACCACACACACCACACCCAAACAAATCGGACAGACGCAACACACGATCAACGGGCAAGCACAGTAACTGGCCCCAGGTCCAACTCACAACACACGCACACTGTAACCACGCACACACACGCACACACACGCTAACACACCTGAACACACCTACACACACAACACACTGTAACATGCAGTTAACGCGTCCGTTAAACAATGTCTCGCATACTGAAATCACTAAATCTGTAACAGCACAGTAACATGGCCGCTATACTTACAAGACGCCACTGTTTAACCCCACACACATGTAACACACACTAACAATGTAAAACTAAAAATTATAACACAAAGAAACAAGCAAACGGCACTGTAACACACTATAACACCACGTAACACACACTAACACACACTAGCACACTCAACACTGCACACTACCCAGCAGAATATCTCATCTACACGACTCAATAAGCACACGGTAAACGCACCGTAAGCATAACCCCAACAACAACTGTAACACACTGTACATCAACACACACGAACACATCATAACCCAAAAACATACAATATGTGTCAACACGCGAAATGCAAAGACCCCTGTACTCGAAGCAATCTAAGCAACCCTAAACTGCATCACTTAATTACAGACAATAAAATGTAACAGTGAGTAGCCCACTGAACAATCCAACACGACTCACACACACGTCAAGCTCAGCGTAATATCATTTCCCACACACACACACTAAAAACACACGCAAACATAGATGACTCCACACAGAAACACATCCTTTATCAGACCCCAACCCCACGAAAGACGTAACGTGAACAGTAAACATGGTGGAAAAAACACAATGAAAGAGAACATCAGACGACGATGTGTAAAAGACAGACAGAATACACACACACATGTAATAAAGAGAAACAGATGGTGTGGTGAACACAGCACTGACAAGAGAACACTGTGAGAAGAACACTAGTGGTAAAAAGTACAGTGAGAGAAAGAAGGTTGAGCAAAGAGTACAGTGTGGAAGAAGAGTCTGTAAAAGCGCTGTGTGAGAGAGCAGAAAGAGAAGAATGTGACTGTGTGAAAAAGAAAAAGCGAAAAAGAGAAGAAGTGGTGAGAAAGGTGATCTGATGGTGTCTAGGGTGACGAGGCGAAGCAGAGAGATGCGTGAAGAGAGAGAGAGAGACAGAGAGAGAGGGTGTGTGAGAGAGAGAGAGGGTATGTGTGAGAGTGTGTGTGTGTGAGAGAGAGACAGAGAGAGAGAGTGTGTGTGTGAGAGAGAGACAGAGAGAGAGAGTGTGTGTGAGAGAGAGAGAGAGACAGAGAGAGAGAGTGTGTGTGTGAGAGAGAGAGAGACAGAGAGAGAGAGTGTGTGTGTGAGAGAGAGACAGAGAGAGAGAGTGTGTGTGTGAGAGAGAGACAGAGAGAGAGTGTGTGTGTGAGAGAGAGAGAGAGTGAGATAGAGAGAGAGAGTGTGTGTGTGTGAGAGAGAGACAGAGAGAGAGAGTGTGTGTGTGAGAGAGAGAGAGAGAGTGTGTGTGAGAGAGAGAGAGTGTGTGTAATAGATTATTATTTAATAGATCAGAGATAAAACACAGCAGCATTAAGACAGAACTATAATACACAGAACTGAAAGGTAACCAGGAGCTTCTTCAGTTAAATAGTTTGGCACCAAACCTCCTTAGCAAGAGTCTTCTTAAAGCAGTCGAAGGTTCCGGAATAGAAAGGAGCCTGACCTGGTCCTGGCATGGGCTGTGTCTGTAGTCGCACCTGTCAACACACACACACACACACACACACACACACACACACAGATCCCTTATTAATAAATCGGTTTGTGATGTCAGATCTGTCACGTGGTGCAAGCAGACAGTAAATTTGTGCCGAAGGTCCAACTCACAACACTAACGCACACTGTAACGCACACTGTAACACACACTGTAACACACACTGTAACACACACTGTAACACACACTGTAACACACACTGTAACGCACACTGTAACGCACACTGTAACACACACTAACGCACTGTAACATGCACTGTAACGCACACTGTAACACACACTGTAACACACACTGTAACGCACACTGTAACGCACACTGTAACGCACACTGTAACACACACTAACACACACTAACACACACTAACGCACTGTAACGCACTGTAACATGCACTGTAACACGCACTGTAACACACACTAGCACACTGTAACACACACTGTAACATGGTAACACACACTAACACACTGTAACACACACTGTAACACACACTGTAACACACTAACACACTGTAACGCACTGTAACACGCACTGTAACACGCACTGTAACACACACTAGCACACTAACACACTGTAACATAGTAACACACACTGTAACACACACTAACACACACTAACACACTGTAACACGCACCGTAACGCACTGTAACACACACTAGCACACTGTAACACACTGTAACATAGTAACACACACTGTAACACACTGTAACATAGTAACACACACTGTAACACACACTAACACACTGTAACACACACTAACATACTGTAACACGCACTGTAACACAGACACTGTAACACAGACACTAACATACTGTAACACACACTAACACACTATAACACACTGTAACACTCTGTAACACACACACACACACACACACACTGTAACACACACACACACACACTGTAACACACACATACTGTAACACACACACACACTGTAACACACACACACACACACACACACACTGTAACACACACACTGTAACACACACACACTGTAACACACACACACACACACTGTAACACACACACACACTGTAACACACACACACACACTGTAACACACACACACACACACACTGTAACACACACATACTGTAACACACACACTAACACACACACACACACTGTAACACACACACACTGTAACACACACACTGTAACACACTGTAAAACACACACACACACTGTAACACACACACACACATTGTAACACACACACACACTAACACACACACTGTAACACACACACACACACACTGTAACACACACACACACACTGTAACACACACACTGTAACACACACACTGTAACACACACACTGTAACACACACACTGTAACACACACACACACACACACACTGTAACACACACACTGTAACACACACACACACACACACTGTAACACACACACTGTAACACACACACACTGTAACACACACACACTAACACACTGTAAAACACACACACACACACACTGTAAAACACACACACACACACACACACACACACACACACAGTAACTAACACACACACACACACACACACACACACACACACACACACACAGTAACACACACACACACTGTAACACACACACACACACACACACTGTAACACACACACACACTGTAACACACACACACACACTGTAACACACACACACACACTGTAACACACACACACACACACACACACACACACACACACACACACACACACACACACACTGTAACACAGTGGTACCTTGATGGTGTCTAAAGGGTGACCGGCGAACACCAGACAGACGCCTCCAAAACCACCAGCAAGGAAATTCTTCCCCGGACTGATGGTCTGTGTTTGTTTAGACATCTTTAACTTCTGGAGGAAATAAAGAACTAAAAACTTTACCGTCTGTGCAGGAAAAAAACCCCGGAACTCAGCAGAAGGACAAGAAGCCCCAGTCAGTGCGGATCTCTGAGACCTTTCACCTAAATATCCACCCGGACCTCTTTTACTGTTACACGTAAAGCTTCCGGATTTCGTATGTCATAAAATTCATAAAATATATCGTTTTTACACAAAATTAACCAACTAATTATGCGAATAAAAACACAACCATTTAATCACTGTAACATTAACACATTTCGCCAGCTTTCGATACGATTGTGTGTCAGTTTTGTTTTAAATGCGGGTGTTTTTAGCGACACCTAGCGGTCACAATCATGAGCTACATTTAATCCAGATGTTTATTAACTACTTCTTCATGTTTGTAACTTAATACAATTAAACACTATTATTATTATATATAGCTAAAGGAATGGACTTTACAGCAGCAAACTGACCCCCAGTTAGCATTTTATAATAAACAAAAAAAAGTATAATTAGTGAAAAAAAAACACACTTTTGACTCATCAGTGTTCATTGGGATGACTGGCATTTTTATTAGTGTGTAATCTTTATGAAAATACATTTTATGACCATTTCCCTTCTAAACAAGGTTCATTAATAAGCTTCCACACATCATTAATGCAACATGAAACAGATCCACACTCAGTTTGTACCGTTTGTGTGTATGAGTTAAGGTGTGAATTCTCATACTGACAGAAAGTAAGATCTAGTGTTTAATACCAGACACACAGGGATGGAGATTATCCTCCATTACATCATGAGAATGGAATTAACAAACTAAAACTCCCATAAAAAAGGAGAGGTAGCAACTGATACGATTCGAGATGATATGTATATGAACCAAAAGGAAAAATAACCACAAGTTTGAATGGTCGAAGAACAATAACATCGAACATCGCAGTATGAAGTTCACTAGAACAGCTGGAACACAGTACAGAAGGTTTAGTAAGGCTAAGGAGATTAAAGCTGAGATTCACCTAGAACAGCACAGTAACGAGGAAAAAGTCTG
>NC_083481.1:18519523-18557023 GCF_030014155.1 Tachysurus vachellii | reverse complement strand
AGCACACACACACGCACACCGCTGTTACGCACCCACACACACACGCACACACACCACTGTTACGCACCCACACACACCACATTGTGTATTAAATCGAGTAATAGAGTGTAATAAAGTGCATTATAATGTATTATAGTGTATTAGACTGTAATAGAGTGTATTAGAGTGTATTAGACTGTAATAGAATGTAATAGACTAATCGACTGTAATAGAGCGTATTAGACTGTAATAGACTGTAATAGAGTGTATTAGAGTGTATTAGAGTGTATTAGACTGTATTAGAGTGTATTAGACTGTATTAGAGTGTAAGAGTGTATTAGACTGTAATAGAGTGTATTAGAGTGTATTAGACTGTAATAGACTAATCGACTGTAATAGAGCGTATTAGACTGTAATAGACTGTAATAGAGTATATTAGAGTGTATTAGAGTGTATTAGAGTGTAATAGAGTGTATTAGACTGTATTAGAGTGTATTAGACTGTATTAGAGTGTAAGAGTGTATTAGACTGTAATAGAGTGTATTAGAGTGTATTAGAGTGTATTAGAGTGTATTAGAGTGTATTATAGTGTAATAGAGTGTATTATAGTGTATTATAGTGTAATAGAGTGTATTATAGTGTAATAGAGTGTATTATAGTGTAATAGAGTGTATTATAGTGTATTATAGTGTAATAGAGTGTATTATAGTGTATTATAGTGTATTAGAGTGTAATAGAGTGTATTATAGTGTATTATAGTGTATTAGAGTGTAATAGAGTGTATTATAGTGTATTATAGTGTAATAGAGTGTATTATAGTGTATTAGAGTGTAATAGAGTGTATTATAGTGTATTAGAGTGTATTATAGTGTAATAGAGTGTATTATAGTGTATTAGAGTGTAATAGAGTGTATTATAGTGTAATAGAGTGTATTATAGTGTAATAGAGTGTATTATAGTGTAATAGAGTGTATTATAGTGTATTATAGTGTAATAGAGTGTATTAGAGTGTAATAGAGTGTATTATAGTGTATTAGAGTGTAATAGAGTGTATTATAGTGTAATAGAGTGTATTATAGTGTAATAGAGTGTATTATAGTGTAATAGAGTGTATTATAGTGTATTAGAGTGGACGCAGAGCACAAGGAGGACATCTGGCGCATTCTGCCCAACTTCATGATTTGATGTGCAAGGGGCGTGGTCAATATGTAAACAACCAATCAGGGTGCAGAATAAAGCGACGGTCACGCGCATCAGGGATTTTAAGTCTAGAACCTGAACCTGGGCTTTTTCTTTACATTTAGATCAGTTCACATTGTCCTATAAACGCTGTTTATAACGGGCCAGTGCTTTAACGTGTGTGTATATATGTGTGTGTGTGGTGTGTGTGTATATGTGTATGTGTGTAGTGTGTGTATATGTGTATATGTGTGTGTGTGTAGTGTGTGTGTGTAGTGTGCGTATATGTGTGTAGTGTGTGTATATGTGTGTGTGTATATGTGTATATGTGTGTGTAGTGTGCGTATATGTGTGTGTATGTATGTGTGTGTGTGTGTGTGTGTGTATATGTGTGTAGTGTGTGTATATGTGTGTGTGTATATGTGTATATGTGTGTGTAGTGTGCGTATATGTGTGTGTATGTATGTGTGTGTGTGTGTGTGTGTGTATATGTGTGTAGTGTGCGTATATGTGTATGTATGTATATATATATATGTGTGTGTGTGTAGTGTGTGTGTGTGTGTGTAGTGTGTGTGTGTGTTTACCTGGATCTTCTGCAGGTATGACGGCGGGATGTAGCCGGTTTCTCCGGAGCTACAGCGGGATCCCAGCCACCAGTGCAAGCTGCTTCTCTCCACAATCACAAAAGTCTCTCCGGCCGCGAACGGCATGGAGTTCGGCTCCTGTGAGTTAAAGGCGTACAGCGACCGATACATGGCGCTTCTCAGTGTCACAATAACTGTAATTAAAGTCACTAGTTTTCTGCACCGCGCTGTTCGCACATGATAAAGTTACTCCGTTGATTTCACCGCAGGAGCAGAATCAGCTCATCACACGCCTGTAAACACCGCAAGGGGCGCGCACGCAGGGTCGTGCGTGCGCATACACGCCCACTTGCGCAGTGTACGGGGGCGCGCACGCAACGTCAAGCTTCACTAAAATGGACGATGTTTTTTTTTTTTTTTTTAATGTTTATTATATATATATACAATTCGCTTTAATACATACAATGAAAACCATAAAAAAATAAGTGTATCGACTTAATATTTTATAGGAACAGTGTTTATTTATTTCTCGAGATTTTAATAAACAATTAAACCAGACTTATTTTGTTTCGCTCGTCGAATACCGCCGGATGTTGTCACCGGAAGTGTGCAACGCGGGATTGTGTCCCCCGTGCTGAACGTGTAATCAGTTCCGCTATGGCAGCGCCGGCGTGTGTGAGATTATTTCTGCACGGATCACATTGTGGCTTTCGGTTATGTTCGACATCTCTCCGGAGATTCACGAGGTATTTCAGTGTTTAATCACTACAGGAGTGTGTGTGTGTGTGTGAGTTGAGTGAGTATATCATGATGACCTCTGTCAATAATCTCAGGTTTTACAGACTGCGTCATCACAATCATGCTGTATTTAAATAATGATATAAATATAAAACATATATATTGTCTGGCTTTGTGCACAGTGATATTATTGTTTATTAATTTGAAGTTAAAATCTGCTCCACTTTGATTACATCTGATTAATGGCCGCATGACTGGACCCTGCAGCCCGGTTCTGACCCGCAGCCACAGGCTCGGCCCGGCGGATGATGAGTTGTACCAGCGCACCACGGTGACGGTGATGCAGAAGGATCCAGGCAGCGGCCCCATCATCTACAGCTACAGTTCACAAGGATTCAACATCGACGGGAACAAAGTGATCGGACCGTGTGCTGTGGTTCCTCCTGCTATTCTGCAGTGGAACGTGAGGAGAAACTCTACAGTGGTGTGTGTTTCATAGGAAATGTAGAATGTGACCTGATGTGTGTGTGTGTGTGTGTGTGTTCTTCTGGCAGGTGGGAAGTCATGCAGACATAACAGTGGAGAGTTTGTCTCTGTTCTACCTGCTGGAGCCACGCATAGGTACCACAATCCAGAGCCCTGTCCAAATGAACCATGTCTTTCTCTGCATGGGCTTCTCCTAAAATGTGTGTGTGTGTGTGTGTGTGTGTATAGAGGTGTTGGTTCTGGGTACAGGAGCCCGTACAGAGCGTTTGGACCCCAACGTTCTGTCTTTCATCAGGAAAAAAGGCATCGCAGTGGAAGTGCAGGACACGGTGAGGACACTTTCTCTCTCCCATCGTTATTATTAGTTCATCCATCCATCAGTCCAGTGAATGTTATTAGTCTCCTCAAACACTACATCCTGTTTCAGAAGGTCACTTTATTTAACAGTTCTCAGGTGCCACTACTTCCAAACAGCGAGTGGAAATTTAACACTGTTCTCTAAAATATGGGGAAGAAAAGCTGAAATGATTCAGGACTGTAAGTAGGTTATATTAATACAGTACAGGACTCACTCTGCTTCTTCTTCTGTTGTAGCCCAATGCCTGCGCCACCTTTAACTTCCTGACAAGCGAGAGACGAATCACTGCAGCTGCTTTGATTCCACCCCCTTTGCCGTCTGCAGTGTCATCAGAGTGACGTGTGTGTGTGTGTGTGTGTGTGTGTGTTACTGTAAAACTCTGTACAATAAATGTGTTTCTGTATAGCTGTGTATCAGAACCCTGTTTATTTGCAATAAAATGTTTCATTTGTCTTTAAACTCAAGATTTCTAAGACAAATAAAATGAAATTGTTTATATGATGATGTGATAAACTGGTCCTGAATAAAACAAATGTATCATATATCAGTACAGTACAGTAGCATTATGATTTAATAGGAGAACAGAGGAACTGTGTCTGTCTGTCTGTCTCTCTGTCTGTCTGTCTCTGCCCTGATGAATAATGTTCACTATTATTTATATATTATTTGGTTCATTGTGCCTCAAAACTGCTGTGATCATATCATCCCACCCCTGTGTGTGTGTGTGTGTGTGTGTGTGTGTGTGTTTGTTGTTGTCCCAGTCAGAGTGATTGCTGTTATCCTTTATTAACCTCTTTCTCTGTTGGCCAGTCACTCATCTCATCTCTCTCTGTCTCACATGGCTTTGTCCTTCTCAGAGCTCAGAGCTAATCTCTCTCCAGGATAATGGGAGGCTTTAATCAGAATGAGTTACTGATTAATATTAATACTACTAATAATAATATTAGCAGGTGTGTATCTGAGGCTTAATCACAGTTTTTTTTAATGTTTGCAGTATTTAAACACTTCACTTGTGTTCACACAGACGGTAGAACTGTGACCTTTATTATAACACCAGTTTTTAAAAGTGTGTGTGTGTGTGTGTGTGTGTGTATGGTGTATGCTTTAATCTTCTGTGTCAACCTCAGACTCTCTGCGGAAATCTTCGAAGCTGAACTCTGTCCCTGTCATGCGCTTGAAAAGATCCTTAATGTCCTCACACTCCATGTCGTAGTGTGTGGTGGCGTCGTAGGAGCGTGACACAAAAACCTGAATCCAGAAACACACACACAACAATAATTAATATTAATATTATTTTGTTATAGTTATTGCTGATTATATATGTTAAATAATGGTCTTCTTGATTGGACATGACTTTGGTTGACAGTGTGTAGGTTACCTGACTCCGCCTCCCATCATCTGAGGGAACCATGATGTTGCTGATGGAGACAAACCTGCAGGATGAAAAATATTTACTCTCAGTATATTAAACCTACACATTGTGAATATCTGACATCATTGTAAGTTAATATAACTACTGTACATACTGTCTCTACACAAAAACTGATGTATGTCCATGAGTCATGTTGAGTGTATGAGTGTGTGTCCATGTGATGATATGTTTAAATTCATGTGTATGTGATGGATTTACTTCTCCATGATAGGTTCAAGCAGCGCCAGTCCCGGCTGCACCTCCTTCTCCGGGTTACTCGTCTCCACGCTGGTGCTCACTACAGCAATGTACTTCCCTTCAGGAGCCACGTTGTGAGTGAAGGACATCAAACACACATAGATGTCTGTATAGAGCGGCACAAGCTGGGTCAGTGATGACACAGTGACTCAGGGATGCGTCTCTCTCTCTCTCTCTCTCTCACACACACACACACACACACAAGCATCACCACTTTTCCCTAATCTACATGTAATGTTCATATGACGCCCCAGTGCGCCTTCATGTGCATCTGATTTGTATAAATCACACAACAGCTAATAAAGACCAGAGGACAATATAAGGAAAGAAATGTCCTGAAATTGAGGATAAGAATTACATTTAAGACGCTTTTGTTTGGCGAAAACAAATAAACCTAACAAAACCATTTTCTAGAAGATTCCTGTTTTGTTTGTTTTTCCTACCTGATTTCCTGTGCACCTGCGTCTGAGGTATGATGATCTGGCACGAGTTGGCATCGTGAGTGTTTTTGATTGGATGGTTCAGCAGGCAGATGACCCTAATGACCCGCCCCATTTTCTTCACCCGGTTGGGGACGTAGCTGGGATCACACAGGAGCTGCTTACATCGGAAAAGCTGAAAAATCAGCCACATAAACAGTTCAGAGACAAAAAGAAAAGTGTTTATTTATTTATTTATGAAAAGTTTTATATTTATTTATTTGTGGCAATACTGTGTCAATAAATTCTGTGAATAAATATGGTGATGTATTGTATATGCCGTTGAAGTGATTATTGCTGACTTCTCTTCACCTCTTCCTGAGATTTTACAGCTGCCACTTTACCATTCTCCATTATGATGTCATCGACATGGCGGTTCAACATGTATGTGCCTCCATGCTGAGCACTCAGCCTGTTAAACACACACACATAGAACATATGTGACTGAAAGTGTTAGTCAGTTTGGCTTGGCTTCAGTTCCTGTCAGTCACAGTGACAGCACAGAAGTCGTGGTCTTCTGAAGGCTTTTTGCTTGTTTGTTCCCATGACATTATCCTAATATCTCACTTCTTTATAATGATTCTGTATTTATAGTGTTTACCTTGCAAAGCCCTGCAGAAGCTCCCCGAGTCCATACAGTGGATACAGATAAGGACTGTGATCGTACCGAGCCACAGACTCAGAGTACATCCGAATCCGCTTGATGGTCTGCAGACATGGCTGGTCCAGATAACTGCGCACACACAGACACACACACTATACCATGTTGCCATTTTTAGGTCCTGATCTGTGTGTATGTGTGTGTGTGTGTGTGTGTGTGTGTGTGTACACTAACTCATCAGTGCTGTACAGAGCCAGTGCATGTCCAACAAACTCTACTACGTCCAGACCCAAATCAAAATGGCGGAACACGTCCATCATGGTGGTCCGGTGCGGGTCCATGTCCTGGTGCGTGCGGGGGTCATGCTCCTCAAAGTTCAGGATGAAGAGGAGAAGCTTCCGGAACCTTCTCTTATCAAACATGCCCATCAAATCTGTCCAAAAAAAAAAAAATCAGCATAAATTTAATCTTATTTATAAAATGGAATAAATGGTCGGGTTTCTAGAACACGCTCTTTCTATTCCTAAGATTTTCTTTAACTATGCAGAAGTTCTTTAAAGCAGAATCTCAGAAAAGAGAATTAGTTAAAAATGCTTTATAATAAAATCTAGATATCTTAAAAAAAAAAACTTGAAAAAAAAAATTAAGATGATATTTCTGGTTGTTGTTTTCCAATCTGGGGGGCACGGTGGCTTAGTGGTTAGCACGTTCGCCTCACACCTCCAGGGTTGGGGGTTCGATTCCCACCTCCACCTTGTGTGTGTGGAGTTTGCATGTTCTCCCCGTGCCTCGGGGGTTTCCTCCGGGTACTCCGGTTTCCTCCCCTGGTCCAAAGACATGCATGGTAGGTTGATTGGCATCTCTGGAAAATTGTCCCTAGTGTGTGATTGCGTAAGTGAATGAGAGTGTGTGTGTGTGTGTGTGTGTGCCCTGTGATGGGTTGGCACTCCGTCCAGGGTGTATCCTGCCTTGATGCCCGATGACGCCTTAGATCCCCGTGACCCGAGGTAGTTCGGATAAGCGGTAGAAGATGAGTGAGTGAGAGAGTGTTTTCCAATTCTATGACAACCAATGAAATATTTTTTTTTACAGCTGATCTGGAATTTAAAGAACAGATTCGGGCGAGTGAACATGTTGGACAAACAAAATCTAGTATCGACGTTTACAGGATATAAATTTCCAGAATAAAATTTCTAGATCAGGTCGGAATTCTAGTTTCACTCGTAGTTCAGGGAATTAAAGTATTTATTCTAGTCATTCTCTGACATGTCCGAATTCCTTGCTATGAATAAAAAAATAAACAAACAAACAAACAAACAAACAAACAAATAAATAAATAAATAAATGGAGTATGTGCTGTGTGGTACCTGAAGCGTGGACATCTGCCTCTGTGATGGGAACTTTGTGAATTTTTCCACCTTTGAACACGTAACTGCCCTCGATGACTTTGAAGTCCAAATATCGCGTCACCTCCGTAAACAGCAGCATCTTCACCAGCTGTCCTGTAACACGTTACGGAGTGACGCACAGCACACTCATGAACACCGCTGTGATCAGGACTGGAGGACAAAATTACAGGTAATATTTTGTGCTCGTGTTTGTCTCACCGTTAGAAAACATAAACTTTGGAATAAGGTCAACATTCCACTCCTTGCCTCGTCCCATTCCTTTAGGAGGCCCCGGAACCTGGAACTTCTTATAAAGCTGTGTGACACAATAAACACGGATCATTAACAGTATGCAGCTAAACTTTAGAGTCCAGGATAGAGCAACTACAGCAGGTGTGAAGTTCAGACCTCCTCCAGAGGTGAGATGGAGGCGCTTTCTCCTCCATAATACGGGTTCTGGTCTATGTGAAGAACCTTTTTCCCGCAGATGGACAGCAGACAGGACAGGATGCATTCCTATGGATCATGAGGGCCATGTTTACTCACAGCACATACTGGATCTGGACTCACTCACATCTTTTTTATTAAATACGATCTTTTAGCAAGTGTGTGTGTGTGTGTGTGTGTGTGTGTGTGTGTGTGTGTGTGTGTGTGTGTGTGTGTGTGTGTGTGCAGGATTACGACCCCTAATCCAGCATAAGGCTCAATAAGTTTCTGTCAGGATAGTCAGGATACAGCTTCATTAAGATTTGTGTCAGCTGTAATGAGAGAGATTATTTTTTGCTCAGACTCTTTTTAAGGAGATAAATCAGGACTTTGCACACTATATTGAACAGGAGAATTATAGTAATAGCAGCAGGCATGCAAACACACACACAAACACACACACACAAACACACAAACACACACACACAAACACACACACACACACACACACACAAACACACTTATATTGAGGTGTAATAGTATTTTACACCTTAATATAGTCAGAGTCTCTGATGGAACCTAAAAATCTACAGAAACAATATATAAAAGTGTAATTAGTTAATAAAGTAAGTAAAATAGCAACAGAAGAGAGAGAGAGAGAAAGAGAGAGAGAGAGAGAGAGAGAGAGAGAGAGAGAATTCTGTCAATCACTATTTTTGTCTTTATAGACTATCATCACAGTAGAATGTCTATAAAGACAATCACTACTTTTTTAAATACAGATTTTAGTTTTAAGTTGAAATGTATTCTTGTTCTACATCAGATAGACTGGAGGTATCATAAAGAACAAGAAGATGATGATGACAATATACTGATGATGATGATGATGATGATGATGATCATCATCATCTTCATCTTCATTTTCTTACCTTGAGCCCAGTGCCCAAGACAATGACATCGAAGTCAGGCATGCTGAATCTATTGGAGCTTGGTGAAGCTGCTGCAGGTAGGTGTGTGTGTGTGTGTGTGTGTGTGTGTGTGTGCGAGTGATTGTGCGTCATCATCTCCATAAACACTGTATGATCCCATCAGTCATAATCCTCTCAGTGAAGAAGATCTTCCTGGGACATGAGGAAGAGTGTTGTTGTGCACTGAAGTGATACCTGAGAGCAGATTCACGTTCAACAGACAAAATAAGATTAAATAAATGGGTTAGAATTTTGATGTGTCCCAGATTTGTTTATGGAGAACTTTAGGCTGGATGAAATGAGAATTTTAATGACATAGGAAGAAAAATTGTCACTAAATTCATATGAAACTGGACTTAAAAACATGATGTAGAACTAAAAACCCCACAGAATAATAATAATAATAATAATAATAATAATAATAATAACTACATATCCCGTCATGCATTTCGGCAGGCTCGCGCTTCCGCTTTTATATGATGAAATTTTAACGAGTCTGAATTGAATTCTCTCACTATTAGAGACGCAGAATTACATCTCTTCGTAAACAACGATATCAACACAAACTTCATCAACAACATTTTCTTACTGGACTGTAAATAAATTACGCTACAAACCGATAGAACTTTAAAAGTGCGCGCGCGACCATTTATTTTCCACCAGTTTCCTCTTCCGCTGTTCAGCTTTGTGTGACAAACTCAGTGATGTCGGTAAGGACATGTCAATAAAGCACGTTTACTGTATTCATGTAAATTGTTTTGTCTATAACATGTCGGAGTTTTGTGTAAGGAGTAAACTGTGTGTGTGTGTGTGTGTGTGTGTGTGTGTGTGTGGGAGAGAGAGAGAGAGAGAGAGAGAGGGAGAGAGTGAGTGTCTGTGTGTGAGAGTGTATGTATGTATGTGTGTGTGTGTGTGTGTGTGTGTGGGAGAGAGAGAGAGAGTGAGTGTCTGTGTGTGAGAGTATATGTATGTATGTGTGTGTGTGTGAGAGAGAGAGTGTGTGTGTGTGTGTGTGTGTGTGTGTGGGAGAGAGAGAGAGAGTGAGTGTCTGTGTGTGAGAGTATATGTATGTATGTATGTGTGTGTGAGAGAGAGAGTGTGAGTGTGTGTGTGTGTGTGTGGGAGAGAGAGAGAGAGTGAGTGTCTGTGTGTGAGAGTGTATGTATGTATGTGTGTGTGAGAGAGAGAGTGTGAGTGTATGTGTGTGAGAGTGAGTGTCTGTGTGTGTGTGTCAGAGAGAGTGTTTGTGAGTGTCTGTGTGTGTGAGAGTGAGTGTGTGTGTGTATGAGAGAGTGTGTGTGTAGTGTCTGTGTGTGAGAGAGAGAGAGTGTTTGAGAGTGAGTGTCTGTATGTGTGCGAGAGTGAGTGTCTGTGTGTGCGAGAGTGAGTGTCTGTGTGTGAGAGTGTGTGTGTGTGAGAGAGAGAGAGAGAGTGTGTGTGAGTGTATGTGTGTGAGAGAGAGAGTGTGTGTGAGTGTGTGTGTCTCACACTGATCTCACACTGGAGACTCCTTCACCATATCACACACACTTCTCAAAGAAAACTTCACCATATCAACAATTACACACTTTGTACACACTGTACACACTGTACACATTCAGGTGAATGAGCTGTTGCTATGAAAACGATAACATATGAGAGCGAGTGTGTTAATATGAAGCTGTGATGTATCAGAGCTGCTGTTAGAGAGAATCACAAGCTCTCGACCAATCAGAACGCAGAAGTCAGCAGTTAAAGCTACTTGTTTATTTTTTTTTTTTGATTGACTGGTGTTTTTTTCTGTGTTGTAGTTTTCCGGTGAAGACAGTCGGGATCGGCACTCCCGCATCCACGCTCGGAGTTCTCCAGGATTCCTTGAGCGTCTGGGAGAAACGATGGGGGGGATGGTGGTGGGTGTGGTCATCTTCTGTTTCTCATTCTACGTGCTCTTCACTAATGAGGTCAGTGAACAAAGATTTCACTTATTGGATTTAATATTGTGACGTGATTTATGTGGCCAAGTAACGTCATAAAGCTCATCGGGAAGCGTGTATCCGGCCACCTGACACATCACGATGAACGTCTCCGTATCAGCGATCTGATGGATGGAGCAGCAGCTGAGAGTTGTCTGTCGTCCGCAGGGCAGAGCGATTCGCACCTCATCCTCTCTGGATGAAGGACTCTCCAAAGTCATGACTCTTCACCCAGACACTTCTGTTGACCCCCAGAACAACGGGCACCTCGTTCACCTCTCAGCCTCTCTGCACACGGCTCAGGTACCGTACAAACAGCCAGGATATGTGTTCTCTTTATTAATAGACGTCAGTTCATCATGTGTCGGTGTTAATGAGATTCTCTCTCTCTCTCTCTCTCTCTCTCTCTCTCTCTCTCTCTCTCTCTCTCTCTACCTCTCTCTCTCCTTCTCTTTTTGTCTCTCTCAGCCTCTTTATGATCCAAACTACAGGGTTGCGGTTCAGGCGGTGAAGCTAAAGAGGAATGTCGAGATGTACCAGTGGGTGGAGTATCAGGAGTCACGGTGTGTTTTGAAACAAACAAAAAAATAAATAACAACAGCTCAAGCTTTGTCCTGAACCTCCTGCTCGTCTTTATGTCATGTCTTTGTAACAGGGACTACCAAGAGAACGGAGAATCTAAAACAGAGACCACGTACTCATACAGTGAGTTCATCTTCAACATTATATACATGTTTAAGTAAGAAGCTGTTTGTGTAACATGTATACAAGGAGTGAGTTAAAGATAGACACCCCCACCACCCCACCCAAAACATCTTCAGGACAGAGGAAATTACATTTTTATGTCACTTTATGTTGTGCTGTAATACAAAACTGACCATTGTCTGCACCGCATCACTCTGCCAGTGATCAGTTTCCTCTTACAGCACATTTTGTGTATTATTTTTAATTCCTTTTCTTGCTTTATTTCAGACACAGAGTGGAAGTCTGAGATCATCAACAGCAGACATTTTGATAAGGAGATCGGACATGTCAATCCCAGGTACAGCGTACCTTACGTGTCGATTTGTATGTTTTGCAACTTACTTATATACATGTATCTTTACATTGTTCACACACACACTCTCGTCATTGTGTTGTAGTGCGAAGGCGGTGGAGAGTGTCACTGTCGTCGCTCCTGACGTGTGGGTCGGCCATTTTTCTCTCTCAAAGGGTATTTATTTATTTATTTGTTTGTTTAGTTTACTGTTTCATGGACACTGTCACATCAGAACCTGAAATTTGTTTGTAAGTGTGAAGTGAATTTTCATTGTTATTCCAAAATGGCAGTGATGATAAACTCTGACCTCTAGTGGTGATGTACAGCTCTGGCGTTTATTAGCAGCTTCAGTGACTCTGATTAGATCATTTTTGCTTAGTGATTAAAGACACACTGGCTGTAGATTCATGTTCCACTTAACTGTAGGAAATAAATTACTCACTCTGTGTTTGTGTGTGTGTGTGTGTTTGTGTGTGTGTGTGTGTGTGTGTGGTTGTTACATGTTGTGTTCTATCTGCAGGCCTAATTGATCAGATTAATAATTTCCAGACTCTGAGTCTGAATGCACTTCCATTTATTGACCCGTTTCTCACAGTGTACCAAGATTATTTCTACCACACCGCCAACCCACGGAGGCCAGAGGTAAACACACACACACACATTCTCTGTGTATTACTTACATAATGACTGAGTGATGTTGGTGACATGTTCATGTGCGCCTGTGTGTAGGTAGGAGACGTGCGTGTGAGCTTCTCCTATGCCGGACTTAGTGGTGAAGGCTCGTTCCCTGGACCAGCACAGAAAGTTAGTCAATTCACCTTTGTCCTTATTATGCACCTGATATTTTCATCACATGATCTTTATTATATAGGTGTGTGTGTGTGTGCACAGGTGAGTGTGGTGGCGATGCAGAAAGAAGACAAACTGATGCCTTTTAAGACTAAATCAGGAGACACGCTGGAGATCCTTTACCTGGAGGAGCTCACACCAGAGGTACATGTGATTAAAAGCGATAGTAAGCGAAGTTTACACTGAAATTTTATATTTCAGTTTAAGTGTCTGATTTTAACTTTAGACTCCTAGCTTACTGAAAAATAATAAACTATTGTGTGTGTGTGTGTGTGTAGGAGGTCTTTGCTCGAGAACAGCATTATAACGTGATGAAGACGTGGGCTCTGAGAGCGGGTGGTTGGCTCCTCATGTTCATCGGGATCAATCTGACTATGCGCATCTTTTACACTCTTGGTAATTTACAAACCCCAATCCCCCCCCACACACACACACGCACAAAAGGTATATACTAGTAAACACAGCTTTGTGTCTGTGTGTGTATGACTCTGTGTGTGTATATATTACTTTTCCACTTATTACTTTTAACATATGGTAGTGTGTTATTGACCATAGTGTTAATATTGTGTGTGTGTCTGTGTATAGTGGACTGGGTCCCTGTCCTGAGAGAGCTGGTGTCTGTGGGTGTGAAACTCTTTGCGATGTGTGTGTCCTGCTCGCTCTCTCTCCTCACCATCTCCCTCGGCTGGCTGTTTTATCGCCCCCTGGTGGGCACACTGATTGCTGCAGTTGCCCTTCTGCCCATCCTCATCGCACACGCTCGTAAAGCCGAGAAAAAACATCAGTGACAACTAATAGACAGTGGACGGTGAATTCACATACAACTTCAACTACTGCTGCTCATCTCTCACACACACACACACACACACAAAATATACAGAACACAGCACTATGGTGACTTGAAATACAACAGGAGTGTGAATTCGTGATTCTGGAATACTCTGTTCTGGACTGATGTTAAAAGCCAAAGCTAAACACATCTCAGTCATATGTATTATGTTCATTTTTTTAAAGATACACAGTTACAGTTAAATCTCTCTCAGCACCAGCTCACTCAGGCAATTTTGCTCATTTATAAGCTAAAAATTAATTGCAGGTAAGTTCCTGTGGTTTGGAACAATAAAACCTGGGGACGTGCTGTTAGAGGAACACGACGAGCTTCGGCGTTTGAACAGTAACAGCGCTTGGCATCAGGCTGCACCACGTCACCTCACTGCTAATTTATTTATTTTTAGCTTTGTAGCATCCGTTGTATTCCTTCTGTTTGACCGATCAGAATCCAGCTGTACTGAGGTGTAAAGTGTGTCTAAGTTAATATTGCAATACAAACTGTGCCATTAGCTATGATTATTCCTTCATCTGATTGACTTTATTTCCTTCTAAAGAAAGTTATATGATGTTTTGGGTATGAAAATTAAAAACATTCAACCCCTTTTTATTTGGATACCGGATTGGCTTCAAATGTTCATGATGCAATAACGCTTGTCTGTCATGTGTTGTGAAAAGAAATTAAAATCTTTAAGATTGTTGTCATGCTACAGTGACCTTTTCCCAAGTCAGTTTCCCCTTAAATGCGTTTAAGATGCTTTTGAGAAAAAATGTTGGCATGGCAATTAAATGAAAGGCGAGAAAGACGCTCGTGAGTTTCTAAAAAGTTTTTCTTTAATAGACAAAGATACCAAATTAGGTTTCTGTTTGTTTTGAAAGAAAGAGAAAAAAGAAACCAAAATAAAAAAACAAAACAAAAAAATAAATGTTTCAAGTCTTGTCCAAGTGTATGCATTTCAGAAACCACACAAACTGTTGTGTCTTTTCTGTACTGCACATTGGTCCTGATCTTTTTTTCTTCATTGCATATTCATAATCCAAAATAACTGCATGGGCTATCGGTCACAGTGAAACATCACCGATACAAACACCTAGCAAATACACAACTCCAACGTTTCTCCGTTTACCGTTGGCTCGGCACGAGTTTATATGGCGAATTTAATAAGGGGGGTGTGTGTGTGTGTGTGTGTGTGTAAAAGTACAATAGAACAGCATAGCTCCTGATCTGCCTCTTTAAATACTGACAAAAAACAAAACTTTCCGTTACTGGTTTCGCTTAAAAGACGTAATTTTTTTAAAAAAGCGGTTTAACGGTTGAGCACAGTCATTTCAGGCAGGCTGACTGGGGAGGGGGAAGGGGTGTGGCTTATGTTCAGCCCCTCCCACCCTGCATAATGAGCGCAGAGTCCCGTTCGAATTTACAATAAGAGGCATTTGTTGCCCTTTTTGCCTTTCCTGGCCTGCAGCGCCGCCCTGGTGGCCATCTCAAACACCTCCCGCACGCCGTCCTTCGTCTTGGCCGAGCATTCCATGTAGCCAAAGGCGTAAATCCGGTTCGCCATGTCGCGGCCCTCCTCCGCTTTCACTGGCTCCTACAGAAAGACAGACAGAGAGAGAGAGAGAGAGAGAGAGAATGAATAATTAACATACAGCAAACCAGAGAAATCTTTAAAAATATTTAGATCAGTAGTCGTCTTTCATTCAGTTCTTAACCATTGGTATGATTCTCATTGTTACACACCATCTATTAATAAATAAAATCTATATAGTTTTGTAATCCTTTCTTTTTTTTTTTTTTTTTGTTGTGAAAATCAGGTACCTGCTTCATCTTGGCTAGCTCACGGCGTGTGTGTTCATCGTTGCGCAGGTCCTTCTTGTTGCCCACCAGTATGATGGGGACATTGGGGCAGAAATGTTTCACCTCAGGAGTCCACTTTTCCGGAATGTTCTCTGTACACAGAAAACCTCAAATAGTCACATGATAGCAAGCATTCGTTTTTTTCCTATAGAAAGATGTGAGGAGGAGCCACACACAGTTGGGCGTGGCTTTAACCCCATATATAAACAGACATTTTGGGAACCAAGCTGTACATTTTTCTAACCAATCCTGCCAGGTTTGCTGATATTAGCCAGCTAGCTTGAGGAGGTAATATTGTGGATATTTATACTTAGAGTAAACAGTGTAAAAATATTATATTGCTAGATGCAGTGGAAAAAAGTCAACAGTAAATTTAAATTCCTGTCAGGTTAGCTCATACTAGCTAGCTGAGTAGCATTAGCATTAAAGATTAAACATGTAGAAATTACATGTCTGTGAGAAATCCTGTCAGGTTAGCTCATGTTTGCTAGCTAAATGGGTAGCATTAGCATTCAAGATAAAAAATGTAAATAATTATTTAAAATCCTGTCAGAAATCCTTTCAGGTTAGCTCATGCTAACTAGCTAGCTAAATGAGTAGCAGTAGCATTAAAAATTAAAAATGTAAATAATTACTTAAATTCCTGTGAGAAATCATGTCAGGTTAGCTCCTGCTAGCTAGCTAGCTGAGTAGCATTAAAGATTAAAAATGAAAATGAAATTAGTCAGAAATCCTGTCAGGTTAGCTCATGTTTGCTAGCTAACTGAGTAGCATTAGCATTCAAGATTAAAAATGTAAATAATTATTTAAAATCCTGTCAGGTTAGCTCATGCTAGCTAGCTAAATGAGTAGCATCAGCATTAAAGATTAAAAATGAAAAAATTTAATTAGTCAGAAATCCTGCCAGGTTAGCTCATGCTAGCTAGCTGAGTAGCATTAGCATTAAAGATTAAAAATGTAAAAATTACATTTCTGTGAGAATCCTGTCAGGTTAGCTCATGTTTGCTAGCTAACTGAGTAGCATTAGCATTCAAGATTAAAAATGTAAATAATTAATTAAAATCCTGTCAGAAATCCTGTCAGGTTATCTCATGCTAGCTAGCTGAAGCATTAGCATTAAAGATTAAAAATGTAAAAATTCTATTTCTGAGTGAATATCCTGAGTGAATTAACAGTGGAAACTATTAATGGGACAAAATGAAACCTTTTGTTTAGCTTTTTTTTTTTTCCTTTTCCCAGCTGTGAAAGTTATGATCAGTTGTAAATTTTACACAAAGGTAGTCTCAGAAATTGTCAGAAGTAAAGAAACAAATGTAAAATAAAGTGAAATGTTAAATGGAGACGAGGAAGTGTGAGAGTGAAGATTGAGGATGAGGATGATTTGTAGTGCACTGTGTGATTTAGGTGTTGTTGGGTGAACACTGTACCGAGACTGTCAGGACTGTCGATGGAGAAACACATGAGGATGACGTCAGTGTCCGGGTACGAGAGAGGACGGAGACGATCGTAATCTTCTTGTCCTGCCGTGTCCCATAGTGCCAGCTCCACCTACACACACACACATGTACATTAATCTTCTACTCTTCCTCAGGTAAGCTGTGCTTTTGCCAGTGAATAGAAAATTAAAATGTATCTAATCTTTAACTGTGTCCATGATAACGAGTTTGTGCATGATAATAACTCAGATAAACAATCATCACTGCTCTAACCTCACAGTCTTTACACCTGCATTGAGGTCTTTGAGCTGAGATTTGACACTCTCTAACCATGACAACTCTCACCTGTCCTAGCTATCTCACTTAACCAATGAGGCTACGTTGACGTTCTCAGTAATGCAGAAGACACTGAAGCCAGGCCTGCCGAGGAGGTTCGTTTGTTCTCAAGATATTAGCTAATTGAAGTGGGACATCATAGCACACTGCATAACACCTACATGTACGCCTGTGGTCTGTTTTACCTGTTTGCCATCCACCTCGATGTCAGCCACGTAGTTTTCAAACACGGTGGGCACGTACACCTCAGGGAACTGGTCCTTACTGAAGACGATGAGGAGGCAAGTCTTCCCACATGCACCATCTCCAACAATCACCAGCTTCTTACGGATCGCAGCCATCTCTCTAGATGAACACAGCATCCGTGTTACAAACAACAACCGGAACACATTCGCTGGATAGATGGAGGTATGCAAAATTCTACAAAAGGGGCTGGATTTTATTTTTCTCTAGGAAATGTTCTAAACGCAACCCATTATAACGACGACAACGCTAAAAGACGTTACATCTAGCTCTCTTGATTGTATTATTATATCATTTGTTCTGTTTACACTTAATTAACACTAGGGTGTTTACAGTGGGTTTAATATGGGATGTGGTAGCCTAGTGGTTAAGGTGTTGGACTACCAATCGTAAGGTTGTGAGTTCGATTCCTACGTCCACCAGGTTGCCACTGCTGGGCCCCTGAGCAAGGCCCTTAACCCTCAATTGCTCAGTTGTATAAAAATGAGATAGAAATTGTAAGTCACTCTGGATAAGGGCGTCTGCTAAATGCTGTAAATGTAAATTAAAACACACTTTCACTATTCTATGTACACCATACTAATATTATTATTTTATTACTACTTCTACTATAGTAATTAATGAATCAATAATAGCAGCAACAAAAAAGGAGAAAATATGTAAATGTAATAAAAGTACAATAACTAAAATATAATTTACCACTGATAGTCATTTAGGTATTTAAGTTTTACATGTCATACTTTATCTGATTATAGTTATATTTAATGTCCATGAAACAGTTTAGTTCCTCTGGCCTCTTTATCCTCTCTCTTCATATTAATAAAATAATGCAAAAGAGTGGAAAATCACCTGTTCTTAAGACAACAGAAAGCTTAATTACAGCTTCACCATTGACTGAAGTTGACATTTCTCCTCATCATATCAACATATAAACCATATAAATGTTTTTTATTCAGTCCCAGTGAATGAGCTGTTACTATGGAAATGATAACGTGTTAAGTGCATTAAATATAAATAAAATTGATTTGCAGCTGCACTAAAGTCAATGCTGCTGGTCTAGAAAATTAACACCTGGCGACCAATCAAAATGCAGAACTGAAGTGTCGTGGAATTAATTATAATAAAGTAGCAGAAGTAAATAATCTGCGACTATATGTATTGCAAAGTTAAGCAAGGAAAAGGAAGTACTTAAACATGGTATGGTGTCGTAAAGTTTCATTAGTGTATAAGGATATTTCTCTGCAGAATTCTACACAATAAAATTAACAAAATGTTAGAATACGCTTAAATGATAAGCTTGTAGCTCAAACCTATCATTTAGACATATTGAATGATTTCTGTGTAATACGATTTCACCATATTAGTGTGTTTTAAATACCGAGATACCGTCAGATATTTTTCCTCCGGAGCCAAAAACCGTGACAGCAAGTAATCTGACAGGAAATAAGCCTCTTTATAAAGCACATTTAAACTAACAAACTATTTATTACAGTGGGTTTAATTCTAATCCTACAGCTCGGATATGTTTTAGTATATAAAGTGACTTTGGTCATTAAAATGATTTATTACATAAACAAATAAACAGTGTCGAAACTTGGGGTTAAATCTGTTTAACGCTCTTTCTGCTACCAGATCAGGGACATTTAGGGTTAAAAGTCACATCTCTGTTTGTTCAAGGTCTAAACAAAATATCTACAATCTTAGATATTAGATGCTAATAATTTAGGGAATCTATTTAGCTTAGCTTAGCCTAGCTTAGCATAAGCCCCATAAGCGGAAGTGCGATATGTTCCGACGAAAACGGCCCTTTGTTTGGACGAATAAACTCTCAATCGCAGTCTTTCTACTAAACTGAAATACCGTTCAGGATGTCAGATCTCATCTTAAGCTAAATAAGACTCACATACAGACGATTTAAGTATTTTTGTTGGTAGTTTTTTCCCCTTTACCTTGTTTGATGCTTAGCGATCGAGTTTTTCCGGTCTCTCCCACCCTAAGCGTCAAAAGCACAACGGCGCAACTGTCACTACCGCGAACTCCAGCCCGATTCGCACTGCGCATGCGCACCCAGCAAGATTATTTCCGTTTAATGTACCAACCAAGCACAAGTCTTGGTCACTGTTACGTTGTGCGACGTGACCTAATTTTTTTTTTTAACATTACACGCTATAAAAATAAGTGAGACGTTAATTTGCGGGTTAGCTACTTAGCATTCTCGGTAAGTTTAAAGGCAGTACGAGTACAAAATGGCCGTCATTTAGGTAACAAAATAAAAGTCAATACAAAGAGCACCAATTTATTTATTTATTTATTTATTTATTTATTTATTAATCAGCCGTATCACAGTAATAACTAATCATAATATCGAGAATACTAAAATATTTGCCATCTAGTATCACAACTTTTGAACATGTAAAAATAAATAAACAAATAAATAAACAGTTCCTTTCACATAGTGTTTGTTTTCGTGGTGGACTCCTCAGCAGAATGTTCTCCAGCCGCACAGACCATCCTCTCCTTTATCTTCTTATTGGTGCTTATCATGAGGAAAGGACTGAACATGGCATAACATGAAGAGAAAAACACTCTTATGTCTGCGATCACAGGCGGGACCTGGGCCACGGTCAGCATGTAGATCCAGATCACGTTATCAATGCCGAAGAACATGGTGTAGAGCACCACCAACATAACAACTGTCTTGGCCGCACGCATTTCCATGGGGGTTCCTTGCTGAGTGCGTCGGATGGATCTGACCTGCCTGCTGTGTTTGTGCAGGAGGACGAGGATGTAGCCACTGGAGGCCAGCATGGTGGCTACAAAAGCAAAGTCTCGTGTTGAAAGTATTGCTCCATTCACCACATATGACAGGTTGTCTTGGAAGTTCACGTGGCAGAAGCCTAGGTTGAGAGTGAAGGCAGGCACAGTGCCGTTCCGAGGTGCCATCGTGAAATGCGGAGCCGCAGCACAGACAATCATGTTGAGGAGCCACAACCCTACGAAGGTAGGCATAACTAGCTGAGAGAGATGAGATTTCAGCTTGGTCAGGTTTGGTCCGGCTGATGGTGCAATGGTCAGAGCTTGGAAGACACTCAACATGCAGGTGAGGCAGACAGAGAGGGCACGACCAATACGGTAAGCATAGATCACCACTTTGCAGCCAGGATCGTTCAGAAGGTTCTGAAGTCCAAAGATGACCATCGTCTGTGGCACACCGCGTGTCAGCAGAAGCAGCAGGTTGCTGAAAGCCAGGTGAGCCAGGATTCTATCCACAGGCTGCATGTGTGACTCTGCAAAAGCGATATGAGCGTACGCCATCAGCACGGATGCATTACCCAGAACTCCCAGCCCTGTCTGCAGCAGGAACGAGACTCCTTTAATGGTTATGCAAAGGTCCATGGATCTTGGATTCTGAGTCCCACAGTAAGAGAGAGATTGACAGAAAATGCACTAGATCAGATTTTTGAAAATAAAATTTATGATAGGACAACAACACGCAGATCTGTAATGAGTAAACGCTCACCTGGAACTTCTTTTTGTGACGGCTTACTCGTGCCTTTGTGGTCTTCATCGCCAGGCATGAAAGTAAAGATATGTGAATTTATAACGTGTACTTTTCCACTGGGGCCCGACTCACTCCGAAACAAAACACCTCAAGATTCCAAGTAACCATGGAAAAAAGTCACCAAGGTAACTGTGTGCGAGCTCCACCTGCTTACCACACAATTAGCCTTATAGTGAAAACAACTACATATGCAGGGCTAACACACAAACATCTGGCACCAACAGACCAATGCAGTGAGCTCACTTTAATTAGAAAGAATTTAATTAAAAAGAATGAGGAAAACACAATGAGAGGAGCAAAGACCTCTAAACTTCACTGTCATCACTGAAGATGTGTTAGTAATTCTGAATCAGGTTTATTAAACCTGTTTAACTCAATCAGCACAATTGAGGTACGTGTGTATATGCGTGTGTGTATACGCTCGTGTATACGCGCGTGTGTATACGTGTGTGTGTATATACACGTGAGTGTGTGTGTGTGTGTGTATATATACACGTGGTAGTGTGATGAACCTGTGAATGACATACTGTTGCATGTCCCTGAGTGTTTCATTACATTTACCCCACAGCTCTATTGGCTATAATATGCTAATGATAATATCTATTTATTTAAAGTACAGTATGGAACAGGCCTTTTCCCATTTACATTTAGCATTGTGGAACTTGTGTATTTTACATTATAGCATCTATGAACGGTCCTTCTCCAACTAGCCTCCCTCTATTCTCTCTCTTCAAGCTAATGAGACAAATAATTGCAGCAAAAATTTCTGTCTCTGTCCTGAAGATGTGGGAAAACTTCAAGTTACAGCTTTACCTTTCACTGTTACAAAGCGTACGCACTGGAAACTCCTTCCATACACGATGCACAAACTTTTTAAAAAATTGTTTATTATTAGCAGATAGCAGATTAGCAGTCTGCTGTACCTGAGGATGGTTGCATGTCTGTGATTGAGCTGTAGCTATGGAAACAATAACGTATTAAAACATCTTTTTTTGTTAGAAAACTGTGATGTGCAAATTCACTATTTTAAAAGATGCTGTTGTAGAGAATTAAAAATCTTTACATATTTACAGTGAAATAAAAAAACAAACAGCTACAAAGAGCTTATACTTTAGAACTTTTTAATCTTTTGGATTGGCGTGAACTTCTCTGACTCAAAATGATTATGCCGAGCTATTTTTTTTTTATTTTTTATTTATTTATTTTTTTGCTCGTGGTTACCCGAGTGTATAATGCCAGGTTAATTAGATTAGACCCTATGGTGTGCCTGATTTCCCTCAGGTTTGTCATTTCCGTTGGGACCTGGACAAGCCTGCACATGCATTTGTCTATTTCTAATTGCCTGAGATTGATTATTATTAAGTTTTTGTTCAACATCTACAAAATTCCTGTCAGGCCAGAAACACAGGAACACAAGAGGGAAAGATTTCTATACATGTGTTCATGATTCATTCAGTACTGCTATTGTTTCCAGCTATTAATGTTAGGTCAGCAACTAACACTGTGATGATGTTTGTCTCTTTATTGTCTCAGATGAAATAAATCAGCATCTCCCTGGACTTAAATCCAGATGAGGAACATTACAGTATGTACCTGCTAATTAGATCATCAGTGAAGGGACACGTGTTAATTAGGTTCTTAAGCTGCTATAAAAACACAGCTCATTTATTATTTTTTAAAAACATTTCAACTAATGCTCTTGAGAAATACAGAGCAAGGCCTCAAGCTCAATCCAAAATAATGACTAAACGAATCCGGAGGTAATGTTTATATATTAATTACACTGATGGGGGGAAAAGAGAGTCCAGAATGTGCCTCATGTGATAGTGTGAGTAATAACCAAGTCCGTGTGAATTTAATTGTGTGAACAGGTGAAAATTAATTGTACAGAAAAGAATTTTTAACACTTCTTATATCAATTTATATAAAGTTATAACAAGAATCACATGCAAATAAAGACATTTACTGAAAAATATTTCTTTTTTAAATCACATATTTAGACGAATTTAAATTGATCCTGTGTGTCTTTTCTAAAAATAAAAATACTCGCATTGCATCTGAAAAGTGTTTAAAAAAACGTGTGTAGATTTCATGTGTGAAACGTGTGACTTCCACCAAGCCGAGTATTCATTTATATGAATAAACGGTAGTGCGATAAGTCACCCACCGTGGCTGATGTTTGCTTCGCTCTCCCTACCAATGTAATTTTTATTTGTCTTAAACACACAATTCATGCTACATTGAGATACATCAGGGCAGAACTTCTGTTCATCGGCAAACACAAACTTAAATTATCGCCTGTTGGACTGTGACCTTTTATTATGCCTGGAGCTAACCAACACCAGCCGGCAAGAAATTTACTTGCTGCTAGCTAATGTCTGCTCACTCGAAAATAAGATGGAAGAGCTGAGAACCAGAAACACAATTTAGCATGAGAAAAGGGATTGATCTTATTTTCATGGAAAGAGTGGAGAGTACAAACTGAGGTGTGTTTTAAACCTTTGCTCTGAGAGCACACTCTACTGTGGACTCGGAGGAGTTTGCTGCAGCTGTAACTGGCTTCATCCACACATGCACCGAGAACATTATTCCCACAATAGAGTGTAAGACCCATGTTAACGATGAACCTTGGGTCAACTGCAATAAAACCACTTACCACATTTCTTTCAGATGGCATTGAGGAATACAAAAAAGCCAGATAGTGTCACTAGTTGGAACAGTTTTTGACCATTAGAGGTCGCCAAAGACTTACTGTTGTACTGTCACAGGGATGGATCTTCTCTCTTTCACTTTCTGATTGTAAACCTATGGATACTTACATAAGAGATGACTCGGCATCTGGTTGAATCGCCCATCCACTTCTCCAGTACGGGCTGGTTTTTTTGTCAGAAAGAAGAATGGCAGCTTACAACCATGCAGTGACAACAGGGGTCTTAATAAAATCACCATCTGAAATTGTGTCCTTTGACCACAGCATTCGACTACAGGGATCCGTTATCTTCACCTTCAAAGTTAGACCTGCGGAATGCTTACCATCATATATGATAAACTAGTTTGTGTTCATCTACCTGAATGATATTCTAATCTTCTCATGGTCCTTACATGAGCAATACCACCATGTGCATGAAGTCCTCCAGAGACTACCCAAGAGCATTTTGGTCGTTTTTCGTGCACATTTTTCAGAGAGTTCAGGCGCTGCCCCCATTTCTGCCCTGAGAAAAAGTGTTTTTTGTGCGGATGCGAGAAGCAGACATTTAAAAATCATCATTGTCCGCAAAGCCAACAGCATCTTCGACAACCCCACACACCCCTCAGACACACTCTTTACCCTCCTGCCATGTGGAAGAAGCATTCGGGCCCTCACAACCAAAACTGTGTAACAGTTTCTTCCCACAAGCCATCAGACTCACACACCTGACACACTGACACACACACCCTGAGAAAGGAGTAAGTCACACATGTGCAAGTCACAAGTAAGTCTCAAGTCATGAACCTCAAGTCAAAGTCAAGTCGAGTCTTTTTTTAATATTTGTCAAGCAAGTCTCAAGTCTCAAATTTGCGACTTAAGTCTGACTCGCGTCAAGTCATATCACTCGAGTTCCCCATCTCCGCACACACCTACCCTTTACATACCTATACATCTTTGCACTCAATCTACAGTTTTTACATTTTTAAATGTAAATTTAAACAATTATTTTTTTGCACCCCAAACAGAGTTTACACTGGTCAGTGCATTTATGTATCTGACTTGTAGAGTGTAGTATTGTTTTTTTGTATTGTTTGTTTGCACTGACTCTTGTCTTGCACTTTTTTTTGTCTTACACTGTATGCACAGGTGCACTTTTCCACCATGTCAATAGGTACATTTTATTTTTACTTTTTATCCCTTACTTCTGTGTTGTCTGAATGTTCTGTATGTAGCACCAGGGTCCTGGAGAAACGTTTCAATTCAGTGTGTACCGCATCAGCTATATATGGTTAAAATGACAACAAAAACCTGACTTGATCTCTCTCTCTTACTCGCTCAGGCACTTACACACACACACACACACACACACACACACACACACAGCTGCCTGTTGCATGGCAGTTGTTGATCATTGTGTTTAGACATCACAACTACCCTGTCCATTCTGTACGGTGGATCATTCAGGTGAACATCATTCAGATAATGAGAAGCAGGTGGATGTGAGGCCTCAGTGGGTGAGCACTGGACCGTGCAGTACCTCAGGCTCCCAGTGGTTCTCTCAGAAAATGCTTATAAGAGTGACATGAGGTGCTTAGTGCTTGACAAGACACAGGAAGAGGTGATGAACGTTGCAGAAGAACTTCACACAAGTATCAATGAGCCTTGTTTTGTGATCTACATTATCTCAGTGATTAGCAATGGACTCTGAGCTCCTAACACGCGGAGTCTTGTATCTGTCTCTGGCTGTGGCGGGAATACCGGGGAACATTGCTGTGATCTGTGGCTTTCTGATGGCACTGCATCAAGATCGGCGTCTCCTCACAGCCGACAGCATTGTTCTGCACCTGGCCCTGGCCAACCTGCTGGTGGTGGCTGTTCGCTGCGTGCTCGAGGTTTTTGCTACCTTTGAAATTGTCAACGTTTTTGATGACACTGGTTGCAAGGCTGTAATTTTTGTGTACAGGACAGCGCGTTCGCTTTCCATCTGGCTTACCTTCGTGCTGAGCGCCTACCAGAGCCTGAGCATTGCGCCCCCGGGGTCACACTGGGCAACAGCTCGGGACCTGTTCTCCCAATTCCTTTGGCTCATATTTCTGGTAGTGTGGATGATCAACATCTCCATTAGTTCGCCATCTATTATCTTCGCCACTGGTGCCAAGAACACCTCAAAGCTCCTCCAGAACAGCATCAACGTGCAGTTCTGCTTTGTCAATTTCCCGTCTGTGATCGTCAAGGATGCCAACGGAGCTGTGCAGACAGTCAGAGACGTGGTGCCCATGGCTCTCATGACCACAGCCAGCCTCATCATCCTCCTCTTTCTCTACAGACACAGCCGCCAGGTCAGAGCTATCCGTGGCAGTGGTGGTGGTGGTGCAGGACCAGGAGGAGGAGGTTCCTCTGAACGCAGGGCGGCTATTACCGTGGTCACGCTGGTGACGCTGTATGTCGTGTTGTACGGAGTGGACAATGGGCTTTGGGTTTACACTATTATGGTGAAACAGACCATGTCATCTGCGCTCATCTCAGACCTGCGCATCTTCTTCTCGTCCCTGTATGCCGCCATGAGCCCCGTTGTCATCATTGTATCTAATAAGAAAGTGAACAAACATCTGAGGTGTGGCAGTGAGGAGAAGATGACAATGGCTGCTAAAGGCTGAAAAACACTGATCAAACTGCATCTTCAATAGCCTTCAACTACTGCAGTGCTGAATTTAATCATGTGAAATAGTGTGTGTGTGTGTGTGTGTGTGTGTGTGTGAGAACTGTGATATAAACTTTAAAAAGTGTGGGATGGTTGATAAAGAGTTCAAGTTTACAGATTCAGTAAACCTCATTAATACACACTTACACGCTACATGCAGTGCATCTATTTTAAATAATTTCTTTTATACAGTCACTTTTTTTTTTGCTGGATTTATAAAAATAGCAGGAATGTTAATGACACAAAGCAGCAGATGGTAAAAACACTTCATTTAAATGAGGACTTAAAATGTAATATTTTAAGATTGTACATTTTTTATTCGTGTTTTTGACTGCTCTTAAATCAAAAATAAAATGATTAATTGTGTGTATAGAGTCAAAATAATCCTGAGAATAGCCATCAGTCAGTGTATTGTGAGCTTTAACCATGTGTTTGGGTGACGTTGGGAAATGTTCATATGAGAGGAAGCTTGTCTATGAATCAGATGAAATGTGTTATATGGACTTGTTGGACTGTTTAAGTAAAAATGTTGGTCTGAGATGATTTTCAGGAGGTGTTTAGTCAAATGTTATGGTAAAAAAAAACAACACAAACCCACCACAATGTTGGTTATTGTTAATAAAACAATTCTATTGCTTAAGCGTTAAATGAGATGATGTTCAAACTGCTCCCCTGTTTAGAGAGTCTCCTCCTGTGGCTTCTTTAACAGTGATTAACACTTCACCTCATGTTCTCTCTCTGTGTGTGTGTGTGTGTGTGTGTGTGTGTGTGTGTGAGAGAGAGAGAGAGAGAGAAAGAAATGTTTCACAGCTAAATCGTGATCATGGTTAATTGCTTTTGGTGAAAAGGCCCAAAGCCCACTGGGAGGAAAACTTCACTCCCTTGCTGCTGATTAATGAGGAGAATACAGACGTCTGACATCATAACAGAAGGAAAGCTGTGGTTCCTCAAATGCAGGGCTGATTAAAGGTGTGATATGGTAATTAAATATATTTGGTCATTTGGTGTAGATCTTTTTTACTGCACTACATCTCTCTTCTCTGTGACTTACCTCCAACAGGCTGAAATACCTTCTTCTTCTACACCTGAAGTCTCAACCAAATGCAAAATAGACCAATGAACTGAAATGATGACAAAATGAAGAAATTCTGGGAAGTCGTCAGTCACAGTGAGTTGTGTGGACACCGAGGCAGGAATTAATGACTAGGGGCCAATTTGGTGTAGCTTCTAGTGTGTTTTTGGGATAATATTTTGTTGTGTTTAATTTGTTTATATATTTATATAGTGTAATGTTTCAGTTTAATGTTGATAAATGGACACAGCACTTAGGTGTTTTATTTGGTCACTGAATTTATTCCTGTAACCCGATCCCTTCCACACTGTAAAACACGACTCTGATTTTCATCCGAACCGATAAAACATTTATCTGACGGAGTGACAAAACTGATCACGACTCGTCCGGACCTACTCTGCGTCGTCGTGCCGTCGTTATCTTCGAGGCATTGTTTATTTTCTTTAGTTTAATCAGATCATTCTTTAGCACGTCCCTTCTTTCACTTCTTATTCACTGTGTACTTTGTGCAGATTCAACGCTTCTGACCGCAGTCTCGTTAACGGACCAATCAGAAGTACATTAGTTCTTGATCTCAGGTTTTTCTGCTTCGATTCTGCGGTAACGCTAACGAACTGAACCATGTTTAGGGTTTACGTTGATTACAAGCCTGTGTCACTTCTTACTTCAGTGGTTATGATGTGGATGGTGATAGTGGGTGCATTATTACTGGTTAATGTACATGTCGTAGTGTTTACATCTGTTTACGAGCGCTCTCAACACCTCCGCATGGTCGTGTGCAGAAACTAATGTTTTTTTCCTGATTTAGGGACTAAGCAGGTCCACTGAACCACACAGCCAAATCAACACCAGGGCACAGGTAGTGCTATCTTTTATTACCTCTGCCTACATGGTCATGGGAAGAAATGTTTTTTCTTGTTTATTTCAGTCAATAAATACATATTAATTCAAAAATAATGAATTTGAATATAGTTTTTAAATTTCTATTAAATTCTAATAAATGGTTGGCTTTTGATTAATAAACAGTGAGACTAGTGACAGGTCCTGAGAGAGCCAGTTAATCCTCTCTCTCTTATCACAGACAGAAATAACAGATTTTTTTATTTTTTTTTTAATACTTAAACTTTTTTGGGTCCTTTTAGCTGTGCAGACAGGCTCTTTATGTCAAGGGTCAATAAAAAAAATTCTTTAGTTCGTAATTCATTATTATTATATTATATTATATTATATTACAGAACCACATTTTGAACAAATTAAATTTGATGATCATGATGATGAAGAAGACAACGAGGGCAGGCCCATGTCTCGTATTCTTCACACCACTGAAATCTGATTGCACAGACACACAGACTCCGGTGGAATGAAGGATAGGAAGCATGGATGAGTGGATGCACAGTGAGCCTGGGATATACAGCCTTCTGGGGAAAAAAATAGAAAAATAGCATTTATTTTATAAGCATTTATACAGAGAGAGAGAGAGAGAGAGAGAGAGAGAGAGAACGTTTATACAGACATTTATAATGGAGTGTGTGTGTGTGTGTGTGTGTGTGTGTGTGGAGGGACAAGGCGAGACGAGACATGTCATACTCCGGTCGTGTCGCTACAGGCTTCAATACTCCTGTAGCTGAAAAAAAACGTGCCGAGGCAGCTGCTTTACAATGAAGAGACTGAAACAGTACACACACACACACACGCGCGCACACACACACTCTCACACACACACACCCACCTGAAGGTATTTATGAAACTCTTTCCTCCTCTTTTAACAGACTTTCATTCCTCAGCTTCCTTCCTCGCCTGATCCAACATCTTCACTCCTGCAAACACAATAAAAGATTTAAACAAACAATAAAGAGCAACGAGACGAACAAGTCGATAAACAACGTCTGGAGCAGAAAGCTTGCAATGCAACGATTCCTCTGTAAGAAATTACACAATCCAGAAAAGCAAAAAAGGGGAAGAGGAGACAAGAGGAAGTCTGCAATCTGTTAGTAAAGAAAGAGAAAGAAAAGTGGGGGAAGCAGTACCAGAAATCCAGAGATGTGTGCTGCTGACTTGAAGCATGCTGTATCTCTTTACCTGTCTCAGGTACACACCATTTAGCTGACTCCGTCCACCAATTGGATTGCAACATTTTCCATAAACCCCGCCTACTTTCCCTCCCTTTTTGAACAGTACACAGGCTCCACACCCTGTGTGTGTGTGTGTGTGTGTGTGTGTGTGTGTGTGTGTGTGTGAGTGTGTGTGTGTGTGTGTGTGAGAGAGAGAACAAGTTAAATGTCAGATAGTTCAAGGTTCTTTCTGGAAACACACAGAAATATTAAAGCTAAAATTTAAAAAGCACCAGATTATTAAATTGTCTGTTCAGGCTGTTCGCTAATAAGCTACTTAGTGCTTAATGTATGATATCAGAGAAGCTCTTATAGCCTCTAGCTGTGTGTTGGAGATAACTGTTGAAACGTGAACATCGTGTTTATGTGTTTTGTCGTGTTCGTCGTCTGAAAATCCGATCAGATAAAGTAAATAAGAAATAACCTTCTTGCTAAAGTGGATTCTGTGCTGTAATATTTTTAAAACCAACCAACGATAAAAGCTCCAAATGTCTCACATCTTTTTAATTATAAACCCCAGAAGAGTTTTAATCCCAGTTTTTAGTGTAGTGTTGTTGAGACCTATTCAGTGTTGAGAGTTTTTCAGATTTATGCATGTGTGGAAAAATTTAGGAGGAAGTGTAGCTTATTGAGCGGCTCTTTATCTGCTCTCCACCCTTCTCTTTCTCTTTTCTTCACAGACTGGCGGCTGTGAGCTTGTCTCAACTCGTCCCATCAGGAATGCGCTCACTTTCTCAGGTGTAGAGCTGAAGAGGTGAAGCAGGTCTTGCCTAATTTGGGCGAAAAAAGAAAGCCAGGTAGCGTGCAGACCCATGTGTACACCCAAAGACCTGCTTATCCCTGTGTGTGTTTGGACCGGATTAGTTCTACAGACGTGTGTGTGTTCGGTTCAGTGGTCGGAGGACGTGTGTGATAATTCTGATTGATTGACACGTGAAAAACGATTGGTGTATATCACACCGAGGGAGTGGCTCTGCTTCATCATTAGTGGGTCACGTGACTACGACATGTTTAAGTTCTAAAAAATCAATAACTTCCCAGAATGTCTTCATAGTGAGGAAAAAAAGCTGTTTCGTCCCACAGGAGACAACGTAACGTCAGTTCAGACAGGATGTACATCTTTTTAGGATCAGTTTAGTTTTTAAAGCAGTGTCACAGCGTATTCTTTCTTTCGTGTGCCTTTGCAACCTGTAAAGATTTCTGATTTGAACAGAAATTGAGTTTTATTCCATGTTAATGTTACTGTTCAGATTTCTGATGTTATGCTGATGAAACTTGATGGGATTCATTTTTTTTTCACTTCTGCTTTAAGAGCCTCAATAACCGTCTCATAGAGCCTGGGAAGTGGAAGTTAAAATGTTGCTGTGGTATAAATCAGAGAGAGATCCAGGCTCAGGGTTCACTTCTTAAACATAGTTTGTTTACTTTTAAGGCTCTTATTGGATGAGTTCCCTGACACATTGCACAATTCCTAAAACCCTGATGACTTTTAACAAACTCTCTTTTCTGTGTCTGAGTGAATCACCGAGTGAGCGATCTGAGGTCCCGCCCCAAGCCTCGCCCCTTTAGCCATCCCATTGACACATGGCGTGTTACTGCTTCTCTTTTCCTTTTTAAGGCAAAACTCCAATACTGATTTTTACTCATTAGCATGAAGACCCACCCGAGCCTGAGGCAGGTTTTTTGTGTATTGCTTCAACACTGGATGCTTTATTTACAGTTCAGTGCTGCTCTGCTTTATTGAGCTCATTAAGTGTTTTTTTTTTTGTTTGTTTGTGGTTTTTTAATGTAGACAATTTTTAACTGCAGGTTTTTGTGATGTGAAATGAAACTAAGATGTCAACATTAAAGTAAAAATGTTTTAGAGGGGGAAAAAAAAGAAAAACCTTTTCTTATCACTCCTTATCTAACGCCTCATTAAATAAGTCAGCTTTTATTCATTTCCTTATTTAATGAGGTTTGTTTCTAGTCGTCTTCCCCATCACCCAACATGAGAGATTGTTGTCACATGCAGAGAATAACATGTGTAATGTTGCTGTAGGCCCCTATGCAGCCTCCCAGGTAAGATTTTGACTTGTCGTGTTGTCAGTTTTTGAGGGACGTCCTGCTCTTGGTGAGGTCACTGTGGTGCTCCATTTCCTTTATGTGCTGAAGACGTTTTATATCCACTGTGAGCGGATTACAGTGTGTGTAGATCATTACTGTAGATGCGGTGGGGATGTGGTAGTCTAGTGGTTAAGGTGTTGGACTACCAATCGGAAGGTTGTGAGGTCGATTCCTACGTCCACCAAGCTGCCACTGCTGGGCCCCTGAGCAGGGCCCTTAACCCTCAATTGCTCAGTTGTATAAAAATGAGATAAAAATGTAAGTCGCTCTGGATAAGGGCGTCTGCTAAATGCTGTAAATAAATAAATAGATGCAGTAAAAGTAAACAGATTGTTTTTTAAGAGATAAGCAGCTTTGACATTTGAGCGATTCTTGCCGAATCTCCGCCCCCAGGTTCTACTGAGGCTTGTAGAGTGTCTACAGGAAAAACATCCAAACACAACCAAGAATTGTGGACCGGTTTCTCAAAGAGTTCCTCAGCGACTTAATGCACTTTTGCTGAGGTAACTGATTAATCTATTTACCAAAAAATAAAAAAAAACATCTTCTCCCTTATATGAACCTGTATGGAACAAAAAACCGTCCTCATGCACTTTTCTCTGCAAACCTGTAGGTGTTATGTACGGAATTGGTTCATTACAATTTTGCATGTTTTTATTTTTTTTTTAAGTGACATTTGTATATAAAATTTTCGTGCAGTACAATTGACTTGTTAGGATAATTATGTGTATAAAATGTAACTGCGGTTACACGGGTACACACACGTTTAAAATGTACGTGTAATATAAAAAACATTCCCAATGTGCTTCCAGAAAAGCAGGATGTTGTGCAATTACCAGTAAACGGTATATAATCTGTACGACCAGAGAGCGAAAACATAACGTTTTATTAATATATCATTATTTCACATTATCCCTACTTTAATCTGAGTGGCTGAAATGAGATTCAAACATTCTGAACACCATTTTCTCAAACACACACACACACACACACACACACACACACACACACACACAGAGTTTTCTTCTGTAGAATTCCACAACGTGACATCGTCTGTGCCGTGACACGTCCTGGAAGCTGCAGTAAAGTGGTGACTCAGACGTGTGTAAAGCAGCACTTAGTAACACCGACTCTCTTATTTTCATCTCGATTACATGCTGCGTTCCATCTCAAGATGAGTTTAACACAAAACATGCACGAGATCCATCACGCGGTCACCTCGGCCTGCGCAGGAGTCTGGCTTTAGGAACCGTTAAGTCAGATAAAGAGCGATGGACAGTTGAAGAACCCGTTTCTCTGTGACATGAGCGGCTGAATAATAGATGATCGTTTGCCTTTCAGAAAAAGCTTTTACGCCGACAGAAAGAAAAACGGGGAGAGAGAGAGAGAGAGAGAGAGAGAGATGAGTAAAGAGGTGAAAGGTCAGAGTTAAACACACATCAGAAGTGATATTTTTGTTCCTTCTGGTCTTCTGGTCTTACTTCTGGTGCTTGATCAGATTCTTTTATGTTAATTACAAAACATTTAAATTCTTCTCTTGTTGTCTTTCACTAAACTGCACAGATGTTTTCTATCATCACTCGTGCGAAGATTTTAAATCATCTCATCCCCCAAAACGTGATGATATCGACTAGTGAGCAGCAGCACCACAAGTATCGACTCTGTCTCCTTTAGCTCTGTTGTTTTCAGTTGAGAATGCGATCGTGTTTTTCACACTTTCTGCCCAGAACCGTGTCCTGTTTCCGTTCCATGTTGTCGTCAGACTGAACGCCACGGATCGCACCGTCAGAATCTGGATGTTCAGATTCGCCACTGTGTTCATTCACTAAGATCATTTATCACTGGCTTATCATTTGCTCACCTGTTTGATAACTTCCACTTAGTCAGCAGTTTGCTTTCACTACCTACTGTAGGTTCTTGCTAGCTCGCGTTAGCCGCCAGTTTTTCTCGTGCTAGGTTACGTTTTGGTTTCTAGTCATCTTTCTCTCATCAGATTAACTCTCAGCTTTTGCTGCTTCTAAATAATTTGTTATTTTTATCATGAAACACGTTTCTAGCAAAGTAGCGAACGTATGAAATAAGAAGATCTTGGAGATATTTCATGGATTTGATTGAGTTTAGAGGATTTCAGGTAAAAGTAAAAATCAGATGAGAACAAAACACATTTGTGATATAATGTCGATGTAAAGTTTGCAGGATTATAAAACCTGTTTTCAGTTGGTTCTCACTAAAGCCTCCACTGATCTTTCAGGCTCTTCATAGGTGTGGAAGTGAGACGACGTGTCTAAGCACGCAACTCAAACACAGACACACACACACTTACACGACTATAATCGGATGAGTAAGGCTGCTGTGTGCAGTGCAAATGTTTTGTGTTGGTTTCTGTTGCTTAAAAATGTTTTCAGAAAAATCTCAAAGTTTAAAAAAAACAGAGTTTTTGGGGTTCGTTTTTCAAAAACGATGCAAAAAAGTCTTCCTAAAGTTTGCTTGTTAATCAGAGAAACACATCTAAAACTTTCGCAGGAACATTTACGTAATCTGGGAAAGAAACACCGTGAATCAGATTGTTAACATACGCAAGCAGATGTTCGTGGAGTGTCGTAAGATTCCATATTTAAATTTAAATCTCTGTTGTTGGAGAATATTTTACATATTTATATGTTTACTGTTGTATGGATTTATTTATTTATTTTACTAATAAATAAAAATAGTTTAAAAAAGGCTCAGAATAAATACATTTTCACTGATTCGGTCTCGGTTGCCATGGTGACTTGGTTTGGAATCGTGGTGATTGGACTTTTTGTTTGACATCAGATTTTCTAGTTTATCAGTAAAATGTTTTAATAAGAAATCATTTTTTTTAAGTAGAAATATTTTCAGACTTAAAGGAACTTTGGACAAAACGACTACGTAGCCGTTTCTTGTCGATCGGCCGAGACGTTCGTTTCCTCTTTGTTTTCTGTGCCAGGCTGCTGAGGCTGGATGTATCTAGTTTATTAAAGCTCACAGACTCCAGGTCAGTAACCATGTGTCTGAATTAAACCTCACGATAAATTGAAACAGTGAAGATTAAAGTCAGAAACACTGTCAGGTCGTCAACGTTTCGCCGTGTTCTTGTACCCCCACGTCTCCTTGTCCTCGTGTCAGGAATGTGCACTCAGGCAGGACGAGACTTGCTGCTCAGAGATCTTTTCAGTGAGTTGCCTGAAGCTGCGCAATCTTCTCTTCCTCTTTACAGCCTGCAAGTTTCGTCAGGTCCCTCTGACGAGCTCCGCGAGAGAGCTCTGGGCTTCAGGAGTCACACAGTGCACAGGAGAAGAAATTAAAAAGCCCTGATATGATGTTCATGACACTCACATGTCCTTGTAGTGGACACAGACACTGACTGGCCACTTTATTAGGAATTGCGCCATTGCTCTTAGCAGCCTCGCGACATCATGCCGTGTGTGTGGGAAACATTTCTGCACCGTGTTGACACGATTGCATCACGTTATTGCTGCAAGACTGCACTCTACTTCACCACCTTATTAGGACAGATGGAATGTTTAAATGTTGTATTATTTCAGTTCTCTAGATATGTTTAGTAGTGACTTAAAATCTAAAGGAACATTTATCACACTGCTTTACCACTGTAATGTTGATAATGACAAGAACACGCACGTGTGTGTGTGTTGTGTGTGTGTGTGTGTGTGTGTGAGAGAAGCAGCAGCACTGTTCACACTCTTTCTGCACATCTGCAGGATTAAAAACGTCAGGCTCTGTAGCTCTGTCACGTTTCCCAGTCGCTTTCACGTGCAGTGACTTTAACCCTCTGTGTCTCTCTCTGTAACTTCCCGCTGTTGAAGTGATTCCTCTGAATCTCAAACCCAAATTCTGACATTATAATAAAAAGCATTCACTAATCTAACAATTCTAATACAATACTATACTATATATACAATATAGAGTAGTACACATTAGTGTTTATTGTGGAACAGCGAGTCGGTGTGTGAGTGGACGTTATAAAGGGAGGCACTCAGACGAATCTCGATAGGCATTAAGAAGCTCAGCGTATTCCAAGAAATCATTCCAGCACCAGACTGTTCACACAAAGCTCGCTCTCTGGGTTCATGTTTTGGTGTCTGAAGTGTTTATTCTTCAGTAGCTTCTTACCTGTCGATGTTAATGACATGGAGTTTGATTTGTTTCCTTGCTGTGGATGGAGCTATCAGTAGCTCTGCAATATTAACTAGGAAGCTAGTTTGATCTCGAGCGGTGCTGATATTCTAAAACTAATAACGCGATCTCTCGTATTTTAGTTTTGTATCTCACTTTTATATGTGAGTTGTACGACCAAAAACTGTCTCAAGTCTAAACTCTATTCACCTCACTTTCTTCACTAATAAATATTCCGTTTAAGATGCATGAATTAAACATGACCGTGGAGAAAGCTGGTGTTCACACACACACACTGTGCCGTGGTGAAAGCTGGTGTTTACACACACTTGATCTTCCGTCCTGCTTGGTTTGGAAGCCGCGTTACACACAGTGTGTGTTTGTCGTGTCGATGTTGTACAAACCGAGATGATGAAAAAGCTGTAAAAATACGAGACGTTGCTCCTGACTTTATCAATACCAAGTGCTGGTTTATTCAGGAGTAATTTCCTGGAGGAATCGATGTCAGTCCCTGCAGCTCGTCTCCGCTAACGAGGACATCGGTCTCGGCGGAACGAGGCATCCTAGGGGTTTGAGTTCTTATGGTTTGTTTGTGGACAGAGTGGAACTATTTTTATTAAAATTACTCCACGAACAAAATGGGTACGAAGAAAAAGAAGGAGGAATAAATGAGTTCATGTCCTGAACTCTGTCTCAGATAGCAGTCAAACCTTTAATATTGCGTTATATTTAACGTCGTGGCCTGATTAGCATTTTTTAGTTTTGATAAAAGTAATAAAAGCTAAATGTAACTTATAAAACAAACTCGTTAAACACTAAATAATATCCTAATTAGTTCTTTCATTTACATGTTGCCTGCTCACCTTCATTAGATTAGATTTGAAGAGATTAGACTAGCTACATACTTTGACCAGAGGCAACAAACATCTCTGCTACTTTTTTCTAAGCTTTTTTCCTCTTTTTCTGTTAATGCGTTCAGTAGAAGGTCAAGTAAGTTAGGAGAGGACGAATAATCACTGGTCAAACATCAGACGGGGTTCAAAAAACGTCAGTGAGCCATTTGAGATGGAAAAGAGTCGACTCATGCTGATGACTCACTGAAAAGAGACTTAATTTTAGCAAAAAAAAAACAAACAGTGGATTGAGTTTTCAATCGATCAGGAACATTATAGCAGCACCATGAGTTCCTGATCTGTGTCGTAATTCCATCATATAGAAAAAGAAAAAGAAATGTCACTTTTCTGTGTTAATGTTTAAATGAAAGAATGTAATAGATTTTATCCAGCAGTGATTCTGCTCTGACTGGAGCAGATGGAGAGCACCACCTGTTGGTGAGTCTGAGATCTACAGGACCCACAGCACTGGGTGAGGCTCCACTCACAGCTTTAACTCATTCATTCATTCATTCATCTTCTACCGCTTATCCGAACTACCTCAGGTCACGGGGAGCCTGTGCCTATCTCAGGCGTCATTGGGCATCAAGGCAGGATACACCCTGGACGGAGTGCCAACCCATCTCAGGGCACACACACACACACTCTCATTCACTCACACAATCACACAATCACACACTACGGACAATTTCCCAGAGATGCCAATCAACCTACCATGCATGTCTTTGGACCGGGGGAGGAAACCGGAGTACCCGGAGGAAACCCCCGAGGCACGGGGAGAACATGCAAACTCCACACACACAAGGTGGAGGCGG
>NC_083481.1:18509523-18517023 GCF_030014155.1 Tachysurus vachellii | reverse complement strand
CAAGACATAAATGCATTGAAATGCAATTTAGTGAGTGAGTGAGTGAGTGAGTGAGTGCAATGGTGAGTGAGTGAGTGTGAGAGTGAGTGAGTGAGTGTGTGTGAGAGTGTGTGAGTGAGTGAGTGCAATGGTGAGTGAGTGAGTGTGAGAGTGAGTGAGTGTGTGTGAGAGTGAGTGAGTGTGTGTGAGAGTGAGTGAGTGAGTGAGTGTGTGTGAGAGTGAGTGAGTGAGTGAGTGAGTGTGTGTGAGAGTGAGTGAGTGAGTGTGTGTGAGAGTGAGTGAGTGTGTGTGAGAGTGAGTGAGTGAGTGTGTGTGAGAGTGAGTGAGTGAGTGAGTGAGTGAATGAGTGAGTGAGTGTGTGAGTGAGTGTGTGTGAGTGAGTGAGAGAGCAAAACTGGTAGACAAGTTGGCTAACATTTTTAATTTAAAGAAGAATTAAAGTTGTGTGTAATGTTGTTTGTTAGAGGGGTGAATATTTGGTAAGTATTTTGTAGTGTAAATACTAAATTGTTTAAATAAAAAAAAGCAAAAGTAGCAATCTAGTTTAGCCAATGCTAACATTTTATTTTACTAACATTTCATATTTAGAAATAACATTTTGTTTTTTAGTTTAATTTGATTATTGGAAAATGTACAGATTTTTTTGTACATTTGTTGATATTTTATGGTGTGTGTGTGTGTGTGTGTGTGTGTGTGTGTGTGTGTGTTAGAGAGTGATTTACGGTCTAAGCGGACACCATATGTGTGCAGCAGTGAGGGTCGTGCCATGCTGTTAAGCTCTTAAAGGTCACTCACGAAGGGGTAAGAAGATTTCTCTCTCTCATACACACACAGAGACACACACACCCAGAGACACACACACACACACACACACACACAATGTTGTATACCATTATAACCGTGTGTTTGTGTGTGTTCTAAAATGATGTCAGTCTTTAGCTCTAGCTCTTGTGTACCTGTCAGTGTCAGTGAAGGAGAGAAAAAAGACCCCCCCCCCTCACTGTGTTTGAAGGAGATGAAGGTTAAAAGGCTTTTAAGAAGAGTGATGCTCCTCTCAGCGGCATCTTTGTCCTTCTCATCTCCTCTAAACTCACTCACATTTTTATCTGGATGCTGTAGCTGTCCTGCACTGCTCTCTATTACTTACTCTGTGTGTGTGTGTCTGTGTGTATGTGTGTGTGTGTGTATGTGCCTGTGTGTGTTTGTGTGTGTATATGTGTGTGTGTGTATGTGTGTGTGTGTATGTGTGTGTGTGTGTGTGTGTGTGTTTGTGTGTATATATGTGTGTGTGTGTATATGTGTGTGTGTGTGCGCACGCACTATGAAGGTAAATAAGAAAGTAAATTGTGTCTCATGAAGGCCAGAAGACTCACCATCTGTTTAAGTGTCTCTATTTCTCTCACACACCACACACACACCACACACACACACACACACACACACACACACACACACACACACACACACACACACACACAGTCCAGCTCTCTCAGGTGTTAACACACATTACTGCATCTTTGGCTGTAAACTCAACCCTGACCATATGTGTGATGTTGAGAGTTTTATTTTCTGATTCTTAATTCTTAATTATTTATCTGTCTGCATCAGAACCAACTAATCGTACAGTCAGAAAAAAGTAATAATAATATTAATAATATTTTTCTTCTTCTTACATTTATTTTTGTCTTCTTCTCTGCATTATTATTATTATTATTATTATTATTATTATTATTATTATTATTATTATTATTATCCTTTTTTGGAATTAACTGTAATTATTGGAGGCTGTAGCAGAAGGAACTTGGTGAAGATGTTCTACTGAATGTTTTCAGACACGAGAACAAAACTCTGCCATAGGTTTCTACAAGGAGCGTTTAATAAAGAGATAAAATGCATTATGAGTATAAATTAATTCAGTTACAGATTGTTGCATTGAAACATCAGCTTTAAAGATTTACTGTATTTACTTTTGTAATAAACGGTATAACATTAAAGTGATGAATAAATCTGCTTTGACTAGCTTGCAAATCATGATAATTAACATCATATCAGAAAGGTTATTTAATTGTATTCTGATTATTTACCAGCTTCACTAACTTATTATTAGATTCTTTTAAGTAATTAACTGGTTGTCGAGCTGTTGTTTAGGAACATTTATAGATTTATCTTTCTGATTATTTGCGCTATACCTGTGAACAATAAATACTACATTATACATCATGTTACAGGAGTGATTACAGGTACAGTGATCAGTGTGCCGCAAGGTGGCGGTAGTGAGACAAAGGCGATTTGGCTTCGTGTTGAATCGCCCGGGTTGCCAGATTTGAATTAATATCGTGGACGTGAAACTAATTAAAAAAATTATTTCAGTTTAAATGCTGTGAATAAATAATAAATTACCTAAAAGCCAGGGATTTACTAGAGAAGTAAAGAACAAAAACTAAAGAATAATATAACTGAACTAATGTGGAAATTAAAGTACGTCCTAGAGATTAAAGAATCTTAAAGAATCCTTTGTAATTTGTTGGTCCTTGTGAGTCGTTTATTGTCAGTGAAGCTGTTTAATGTAAAAATAGCTTAAAACTAGAGCGATTAGTGGGAGAATCACTCGTATGGATCCGGATCAATCTGGCAACCCAGACTGGCAGCAGCCTTTTTGAGCCTCTTGAATTTCATTCATTCGTTCGGAGGAGACGGACGCCGGAGCGGCACGAGACACTGACAGTCCGAGACGCGTCTGCACTGCACGAGCTGAGCCTCATCCTCATCCTCATCCTCCCAGCGCCGTGAGGAAGGTGCGCCTCTGACACACCGGTAAGATCATCAGTGTGTCCTGCAGTTTACTTACACTGCAATTATACAAAATGCTTCTGTGATGTTTCCCCTTTTTTATTGTTGAATGTTTAGGAATAAAAATATGCCCAGACACACACACACACACACACACACACACACACACACACACACACACACACACACACACACACACCTGCGCTTTTATCTGTATGAGATTAATACCTCAGATTTGTTATTCTAGTGTCCGACGCTTGTATTATTAATGAGCATCAGCTGTAGTGAATTAACGTCAGGTTAAGTGGATAGTGTTGAGTGGATAGTGTTGAGTGGATAGTGTTGAGTGGATAGTGTTGAGTTGATGATGTTGAGTTGATGTTGAGTTGATGATGTTGAGTGGATAGCGTTGAGTTGATGATGTTGAGTTGATAGTGTTGATGGTGTAGAGTTGATCATGTTGATGATGTTGAGTTGATAGTGTTGATGGTGTAGAGTTGATAGTGTTGATGATGTTGAGTTGATCGTGTTGAGTTGATCGTGTTGAGTTTATAGTGTTGAGTGGATAGTGTTGAGTTGATGATGTTGAGTTGATCGTGTTGAGTTGATAGTGTTGATGGGGTTGACTGGACTGTGTTGATGTTGACTGGTTAGTGCTGTATTGATGTTGATGGTGTTGTGTTGATGTTGAGTTGATGTTGATGGGGTTGTGTTGATTATTGGTGTTTCTGTATTGTTGTGGGTGTGTTATGAACACAATTAAATGATTTGATAATTCTGATGTTTAAAACAGATCCACTTCAGGTGTTGCACTGGTTCATGTTGCCTCTTGTTGATTTGCATTAATATTTACAGTGTTGATTGATTGTTGATTAACACCTGATTAACACGCAGTCAAATGTCAGCGCCTTGTTTTATAGAACATATCAACACATTGAGTGCTTTTTTAATTGTGGTTTATAAAAATGAAGAGTTGATGATGTGGAGGAAAAAATAAGGGTTTAGCAACATTAATTAAGTCATGGAAGTCTCATGAAGTCTCATAAAGGCTCATAAAGGCTGATAAAATCTCATGAAGTCTCCTAAAGGCTGATAAAGTCTCATGAAGTCTCATGAAGTCTCATGAAGGCTGATAAAGGCTGATAAAGACTCTTGAAGTCTCATGAAGTCGCATGAAGGCTGATAAAGGCTGATAAAGACTCATGAAGTCTCATGAAGTCTCATAAAGGCTCATAAAGGCTCATAAAGTCTCATGAAGTCTCATGAAGTCTCATAAAGGCTGATGAAGTCTCATGAAGTCTCATGAAGGCTGATAAAGGCTGATAAAGACTCATGAAGTCTCATGAAGGCTGATAAAGGCTGATAAAGACTCATGAAGTCTCATAAAGGCTCATAAAGGCTCATAAAGTCTCATGAAGTCTCATAAAGGCTGATGAAGTCTCATGAAGGCTGATAAAGGCTGATAAAGTCTCATGAAGTCTCATAAAGGCTCATAAAGGCTCATAAAAATGTTGATTGTGTATTTTGTTCTGATGTGGTGGTGTCTGATTCTCCTGGAGTTTTTGGAGATGTATCACTGATGTCACTTCCTGCTGCTCCGTAAGCCATGCTGTGTGTTTTTGGTTTTTTTTTAGATGATTGCTCATCACTCTGTAGGAGATCTCATCTGAGTTCTCTAACAGACTGCGTGATCGTCTGCATCTCCGTGTTGGATTATACGATGAAGATCCTCTCACGATCAACCCGCCATTAAACAACACCTTCTGCTCACATCATCAATCAGCACTCGTCAGGAGATTATAATCGTGTTTCGTTCACGTTTCTCACTCGTCACTGATGTATCCGTAGCTGTAGCCGCGAGTCTGTCGCCTTCTGATTGGTGGATTTTAGGCGGAAGCTTAATCAGGGATTTTCAACTGACGTTCGAACAACTCTTACGTGGTGGGATATTTTTGTCTGCGGCGGCAAATACAGGCTCTAAGTCGTACACTATGAGCCTGGAGAGTTCATCTTCATTACGGCACAATAAACCCCCACACCCTCCTCCTCCTCCGCAGGGTTGTTCACCATGTGGTAGTTTTACAGAACTGAAAACGACTTTTTAAACAAATGAGTGTCATTAAACTTTTAGCTAAATGAAGTGTGCGCTTGTTTGTGTCTCTTGTGAGCTTACTGAGGCGGCGGCAGCCTCGGGGGACTCTGTGATCCTCCTCGAAAAGAACTTGAGTCTTCTTATACACTTATGTTGTCTGAATGATTTCCTTTCATTAATTGTGTGTGTGTGTGTGTGTGTGTGTGTGAGGTTTGAGGTCGATAGAGCCGACGGTCGTGATAGACGTTTGTTCTTTCTTCTGAAGCGGTTTTTCTCTTCATTATGGCTACAGAGGAAGTTATTCAGCCGTGTCAGCTGTGGATGTGTCTCTGTGGACATATTCGACTCCAGCAACACTAATAATGGAAAGGGCGTGTGTGTGTGTGTGTGTGTGTGTGTGTGTGTATGGGGAGGTGTGGGGGGGTGAAGAGGAGGTTAATGATCACCTAGTGCTGTTGGTTGAAATGAGAACATATAAAAACATATGATGAAGAGTATGATGATGATGATGATGATGATGATTGTGGTGCACAAAGGTGATCACAACAGCAATAATTACAACGATGATGATGATGATGATGATTACGATGGTAGTGAATACAAGGGTGGAAATTCTGATGACAATTACAACAATGATTATGTTGTCGACGGTGAAAACAATAACAACAATTAGGCTGATGATGATGATGATGATGCTGCTGACAACAGTTACAGTGATGGTGCTGCTGATAAATTAAAGATGCTTATGAAGCATAACATAAGGGTTATGACAGGATGATTATATTGATGTCATTGGAAGCTGCAGTTTAACTGTGTGATGTCCTGGTGATCGTTTACAGAAGAGAAAGCTGCACTTTGTATGCGATTAATAAATCAGTCAATCTCATCTGTGTTGAAGAAAAAAACTCGGTACAAGTGACAGGAGCAGGTGAAGCACAGCGTGATGGACACTTCCTGTCGCTTTCTGTCTCATCATTCACCAGGATTCACAATGGGCGGGGCTTATACAGACGAGCCACACGTTCAACAGCGATGCCTTGAGAGTTTGTCTGCACTCATTTCTTAATCCCACACCTGTAATGTACAGTTGTTAAACCACACCCACTTTTCTTTTTGGGGGAAAAAACCCTGTTACATATTTCTAGCCATATGTGCCAGATTTCTATTCCTCTTATACCACATCAACCTGCCAACAATTTTATTTAATTTATTAAAGAACGACGTAATTTCTATCCGTTTTTAGTTAGATTTAGTGTTGTGGAATGTGCTGTTACTATAGAAGACGTATCATTAGCTTATTTACATCTTAGTCAAGTAATTATGCAGATACTGTATTAAAGTAAACAGTCTTGAGTAAAATGCAGAATAAAAACTTCATGGCACTAACTGTGTGTGTGTGTGTGTGTGTGTGTGTGTGTGTGTGTGTGTGTAGGAAGAGGATGGGTGGAGAGTGTTGACAGCTCCCAGCTTTGTGTCGACTTTTTGAACAGATGGCACTCTTGGCAGAGCTCATTCTGCAATCACTGGCATAAAACACACACATACACACACACATACATACACACACATACACACACATACACACACATACACACACACATACACACACATACACAAACAGACGGCAGCATAATTGTGATTGTAAATATGAGTACATTAGTTAGTTTTACAATGAATGTGCGAGAGGAAAGAGTGAGAGACGGGGGAAACAGAGAGAGAGAGAGAAAGATGGAGAGACTGAGAGAGAGAGAGAGAGAGAGAGAGAGAGAGAGAGACAGGAAGAGAGTGAGAAAGAGAGATAGATAGCAAGTCTAACAAAAGGTCTTTGGTGTAAATGTCAGTAGAGATGTTGTGATATTTATCATTGAGACGCCTGGACTTACGTTCAGCAGCTATATGTAATTAACACTCTTCATTCACATACACAGGATCTGTGTGTGTGTGTGTGTGTGTGTGTGTGTGTGTGTGTGTGTGTGTGTGTGTGTGAGGGTCATAAAGAGCTGAATAAAACGCACATCTCCTGTCTCTACATCTGATTAACGATGACATTCACCTAAAAGTCACGTTTAATAATAACACGCTGTCTGTCTCTCGCTGTCTGTCTCTCACTGTCTGTCTCTCGCTGTCTGTGTCTCTCTGTCTGTCTCTCCCTGTCTCTCTCTGTCTGTCTCTCTCTGTCTGTCTCTCGCTGTCTGTCTCTCGCTGTCTGTTTGTCTCTCTCTGTTTGTCTCTCTCTGTCTGTCTCTCGCTGTCTGTCTCTCTCTGTCTGTCTCTCTCTGTCTGTCTCTCGCTGTCTGTCTCTTTCTGTCTGTCTCTCGCTGTCTGTCTCTCTCTGTCTGTCTCTCGCTGTCTGTCTCTCTCTGTCTGTCTCTCTCTGTCTGTCTCTCTCTGTCTGTCTCTCGCTGTCTGTCTCTCTCTGTCTGTCTCTTGCTGTTGGTCTTTGTACTGTGATGAAGTCACTGCACCTCCTTATCCTACACAGGATGAATCTGGAGCCTCTCCCAGGGAACTGAGGGAAGGCTTTCTCACTCATTATTTAGCTCTCTTTGCACATAGCAGTGACCCCCTGTGTGTGTGTGTGTGTGTGTGTGTGTGTGTGTGTGTTTGAACCACTTCTG
>NC_083481.1:18499523-18504523 GCF_030014155.1 Tachysurus vachellii | reverse complement strand
TTTGTGTCAGAATCTGCTTGTGGTTTCTAAAATCACTTGTCCTCAATATTATCTGCAGAAAATGTCTGTATCCAATCAGAATGCAGCTCCATTCACTAATCCCACTGTCACCAATCAGATTTCAACATCTGCCCCAAATCCCACTCAGATCAGGGAGCAGTTTCTGTCTGTCATCTCACTGCAACCAATCAAACTGAAGTTCCCAAACTGAAGATTGCAGCTTTTGCCCATAGTCCCACTGTAACCGATCAGACGAGAGACTCCTCCCATTCCACTGTAACCGATCAGACGAGAGACTCCTCCCATTCCACTGTAACCGATCAGACGAGAGACTCCTCCCATTCCACTGTAACCGATCAGACGAGAGACTCCTCCCATTCCACTGTAACCGATCAGACGAGAGACTCCTCCCATTCCACTGTAACCGATCAGACGAGAGACTCCTCCCATTCCACTGTAACCGATCAGACGAGAGACTCCTCCCATTCCACTGTAACCGATCAGACGAGAGACTCCTCCCATTCCACTGTAACCGATCAGACGAGAGACTCCTCCCATTCCACTGTAACCGATCAGACGAGAGACTCCTCCCATTCCACTGTAACCGATCAGACGAGAGACTCCTCCCATTCCACTGTAACCGATCAGATGAGAGACTCCTCCCATTCCACTGTAACCGATCAGACGAGAGACTCCTCCCATTCCACTGTAACCGATCAGACGAGAGACTCCTCCCATTCCACTGTAACCGATCAGACGAGAGACTCCTCCCATTCCACTGTAACCGATCAGACGAGAGACTCCTCCCATTCCACTGTAACCGATCAGACGAGAGACTCCTCCCATTCCACTGTAACCGATCAGACGAGAGACTCCTCCCATTCCACTGTAACCGATCAGACGAGAGACTCCTCCCATTCCACTGTAACCGATCAGACGAGAGACTCCTCCCATTCCACTGTAACCGATCAGACGAGAGACTCCTCCCATTCCACTGTAACCGATCAGACGAGAGACTCCTCCCATTCCACTGTAACCGATCAGATGAGAGACTCCTCCCATTCCACTGTAACCGATCAGACGAGAGACTCCTCCCATTCCACTGTAACCGATCAGACGAGAGACTCCTCCCATTCCACTGTAACCTATCAGACGAGAGACTCCTCCCATTCCACTGTAACCAATTAGACGAGAGACTCCTCCCATTCCACTGTAACCAATCAGATGAGAGACTCCTCCCATTCCACTGTAACCGATCAGACGAGAGACTCCTCCCATTCCACTGTAACCAATCAGATGAGAGACTCCTCCCATTCCACTGTAACCGATCAGACGAGAGACTCCTCCCATTCCACTGTAACCGATCAGACGAGAGACTCCTCCCATTCCACTGTAACCGATCAGACGAGAGACTCCTCCCATTCCACTGTAACCAATTAGACGAGAGACTCCTCCCATTCCACTGTAACCAATCAGATGAGAGACTCCTCCCATTCCACTGTAACCGATCAGACGAGAGACTCCTCCCATTCCACTGTAACCGATCAGACGAGAGACTCCTCCCATTCCACTGTAACCGATCAGACGAGAGACTCCTCCCATTCCACTGTAACCGATCAGATGAGAGACTCCTCCCATTCCACTGTAACCAATTAGACGAGAGACTCCTCCCATTCCACTGTAATCGACTGATCTGTAATTGCTACACAGAATGTCAGCTTAACCAATCAGGTTGCAGTTCGGTCTCTAACGACACTGTCCCTGACCTCTGTTCTAAATCTCACCTGTGACAAGATGAACCTTGTGACTCTGAGCAGGTTTTATGCTGCTTCATGTGATCTCTGACTTAAGAAATAAATTTTAAAATGTAATTGATGAAGTTGAAAAATAAAAAGATAAAATAAAACAGTGTTTATCATGTTGACAGGATCAATCACTGTCACTTGTGAGCACTTGAGTTACACCCTGCACTCTCACATCATAGCTTCATACACTGTGTGTGTGTGTGTGTGTGTGTGTGTGTGTGTGTGGGTGTCTGTGTGTGTGTGTTTAGCGCACACCATGCATCCATGCCCCCCACATCTTAATAGTCTGTTTTTTCTAAAGAAGCTTTGTCCCTCAAATCACTGGTCTCCTAAAGCCTCCTCACCACTATAACTGTTTGCATATTTTATGCATATTCATTATGCAAAAGGCGAAAGAAATTAAAGGGCAGAGTGTGGACAGGGCGGAGCTCGGCTCTGTTTATTACTGAGCAACGGTCTCACTGATTAACTAATAACGAGAGAGAGAGAGAGAGAGAGAGAGAGAGACAGAGAAGAGATAAGACTGGTAGGAGGAAAAAAATTAAATACAACTACAAACAAAAATAACTTCATATAACAGTGAAAACAAAAACAATATGATTTAAGACACAACAATAGAACTGAAAATAAAAGTACAAAAGAAAAACAAAGTGAAAATTGTCGCTCATCACTGTGATAAAGAGACATCGTTCATGTGGCTTCACGTTGTCACTGTGTTTAAATGAAGTGTGTGAAGCGTTTAATAAAGACAGAAGGAGTAAATGATGTTTGTGTTAATACACACGTGTTCCTGACTCCTAACTGACCTCACACTTGGTGTTTTGTGCTACACTAACGTCAGTGTTGGACAAAGCAATAAAAAGGGACGATGCTCCAGCGAGCCGGACATTTAGGTTCTGAGCGCCAAGGAGATAGAGTGAGAGAGTGAGTGAGTGAGTGAGTGAGTGAGTGAGTGAGTGAGTGGATGGAGAGATTTATATTTAGAAGCATGATTAATTAATTTATACACAAAACTAATGACAAGATTTGTGTGTGTGTGTGTGTGTGTCTGTGTGTAATGAGGTGCAGACCACCCCTGCAGTAGTCACAGTGAGTTAACGAGAGTTCTGTGCTAACAGGAGTCACAGACAATACATACTTTCTTGCTTTCCACCTCTCTCTCACACACACACTCTCTCTCTCTCTCTCTCTCTCTCTCTCTTTCTCTCTCCCCCTCTCTCTATGGGCAGAATGTTCTACTCTCCTTATTAACTGATTACATTTGTCATGTCTGATTTATGCTATCGAGAAAAAAGAAGTGCAAGAGATGGGGGTGGGGGGTAGGGAGAGAGAGAGAGAGGAGAGAGAGAGAGAGAGAGAGGGAGAAAGAGAGAGGTGTATTTGTAGGAATGGAGAAATGGATAGAGAGGGTTTTAATTAATGAAAAATGCAAATCATACGACTCGAAGAACAAAAAAACAACAGAATATTAGAGCGTGTTATGTTATGAGAATATGTGCGTGATCGTTGGAGCTGAAACAGTTAGCTAATTTATTCATGTGTAAATATCAGTGTAAATTACTCTCATACACGTGTACGGATGAGTTCAGCGTTTTCATGTTTACACGTTTCCAACACAAACGTTACCAAGTACACCATCACCCAAAGTATGTGCACCCCGACATTAACACTCATCACATTCGTGTGTTAAACATTTAATTTCAGATTTACCCCCCGTGTGTTTGCTGTTATAATGAGCTCCAGTCTTCTGTGAAGGTTTCCACTCGATGTTGAATTGTGACTGTGGGGATCAGTGTTCATTCAACCTCAGAATCTGATGTTGTGATGTTGAGGAGACTTCAGTTCCACTTTATGCCAAAGGTGTTCAGTGGGGTTTAGTCAGAGTCTTCAGGCTTAACACACTATGTCTTCATGGAGCTGCTTTGTGCACAGGATCCTTGTCATCCTGGAGTTCCAGTGAAAGAAAATTTTGTGCTTTTAACTTGTAATAGTTTCAAATAAAGAAATTACTGAAACTGTTTTATTTTGTGCCACAAGTATCATTTTAGTGACAAATTTGAGGTGTCTGATGTTTCTTTTTAATCTCTTAGGCCCATGATGTGACCACCAAAGAGAATGTTATCCTCAGTCCACCGGTAGCAGGAGAAAAGGACCACAGCTTCAGTCTTTGTGAAACTGACCTGATGTCTCTGAGAATGGAGGAACATGACGATGCTGGACTTAAATGTCCTATGACGAAACTTCTGTTTCTGATTTGTTTTTCTTCCATCTTCTTGTCTGTCTGTTCTTGTGAGAACCTTAATGTCTTCCAGTCTGAGAGACCTGAATGGAGTCTGAGTCACCTGGCTGTCCACCAGGCGAGTGGTGCGGTGTACGTGGGTGGAGTCAACCGCGTGTACAAGCTCTTGCCCGATCTGTCGCCACTGATCACGCACAACACCGGGCCGGAGCTGGACAACCAGGCCTGTTATCCTCCTCTGATCATGCAGCCGTGCTCTGAGCCTCTTGCCAGAACCGACAATGTCAACAAGCTCCTGCTTGTCGACGACCTGCACAACCGCCTACTGGCATGTGGTAGCCTCTACCAGGGCGTGTGCAAGATCCTGAGACTGGATGATCTGTTCATCTTGGCCGAACCGTCTCACAAAAAGGAGCACTACTTCTCCAGCTTGAACCAGACCGGCGGCATGAGCGGCGTGATCGTCAGCCGAGATCGAGGCAGAGACCGCGAGAGAGACGCCACTCTGTACATCGGCACGTCTGTTGGAGGCAAACAGGACTACTTCCCTACAATCTCGAGCCGAAAGCTGCCTAAAGACCCAGAATCGGCAGCCATGTTGGACTATGAGCTTCACACCGACTTTGTTTCATCGCTAGTCAAGATTCCGTCTGATACGTTAGCTCTGGTTACACACTTCGACATTGACTACGTGTACGGTTTCTCCAGCGGCAGCTTTGTGTACTTCCTGACGGTGCAGCCGGAGACAGAGACCCCTGGAGAGCTCTTTTATACGTCGCGTGTGGTTCGACTCTGCAAAGGTGACGATAAGTTCCATTCGTACGTCTCCCTGCCGGTGGGCTGTGTGAAGAACAGAGTAGAGTATCGTCTGCTGCAGGCAGCATTTCTGGCTAAAGCCGGGAGCGTCATGGCCGCCGCCCTGAACGTCACCGAGCGAGACGATGTGCTCTTCGCTG
>NC_083481.1:18489523-18494523 GCF_030014155.1 Tachysurus vachellii | reverse complement strand
GCGTCCCAGACCACCTCCTGAAGGGGTTTGTACCGTCGGATTTATATCCGTCTCCATTTAGACCTGGTCTTTTTACCATCGGATAGCTATCGGATCACAGAAAACGCATGAAGTGACCAGGTGTAAAAAGCCCCAAAGACATGAACATGATTAATAGAACATGTGACTTTGTTTGGTTCAAAGATGTACAGCAGTACATTGGGGTGTACTCAGTTTTGTTGCCGGTTATTTAGACAATAATGGCTGTATGTTGAGTTATTTTTAGAGGACAGTAAATCACTTTACAAGCAGCTCACTGACTTCTCTAAAATATGTCCAGATTTCATTTCTATAGTTTTGTTCCTTGAGAAGTAAAAAAGCAACTAAATTGGTTGCTGAAATATGAGGCGTCTATTCAATTTGTGAGATACTGTATGTCAAGAGTAATGTATTAAATCCTCCCAACACACTAATGTAGCACAAGTAACCCATCTTTCTTTCTTTCTTTTGTCTGTTTCCTCGTGTGATTTCTCTCGCTCTTTCTCAGGTGCGTGTAGACGGCGTGTCTGCGCTCCTCTATGAGACGGTGAAGGTGATGAAGGATGGAAGTTCTGTTCTTCCTGACATGGCCTTTTCTCCAGATCACCATCACCTGTACACCATGAGCCGCACCCAGGTGTGTGTGTGTGTGTGTGTGTGTGTGTGCGTTTGTGTGCTTGTGTGCGTGCTTGTTGTTTCTGTTTGTTCACTTGCTGTAAACAACAGAGAGATCTAAGTATAAACAGAGAGAAAAACAAGAAGAAAGCAAGAAAAATAAGTAAATGACAAAAAGGAAAAAAATGGAAAAAGGCCATAGGGAGAAAAAGAGAAAACTGGAGGAGGAGTGAAGAGTGATACAGAAAGAGACTGTACACACACACACACACACACACACACACACACACACAAAGTACAAACTACTGCTTCAGTGGTGAATATATTACAGTCTGTTTCAGGTTTCATCACTGTGTGTGTGTGTGTGTGTGTGTGTGTGTGTGTGTGTGTGTGTGTGTGTGTGTGTGTGTGTGTGTGTGTTAGTTAAGCCTGTCCTTGTAATGCTAATGAGGATTCTTTCACACACACCTGAGAGTGTGTACATCTTTCAGCTTTCATCCACCTGCATCACTGCTACACAAACACACCTACACACACTACTTTACATTATAAAGGTTTTCTAAGCAGAATAATCTCACCTGTGTGTGTGTTTGTTTGAGTGTGTGTGTTTGTGTGTGTGTCTGTGTGTGTTTTTGTTTGTGTGTGTGTGTGTTTCTGTGTGTGTTTTTGTTTGAGTGCGTGTGTGTGTTTGATTGTGTGTGTGTTTGCGGGTGTGTTTGCGTGTGTGTTTGATTATATGTGTGTGTGTTTGAGTGTGTTTGTGTTTGAGTGTGTGTTTGATTGTATGTGTGTGTGTGTGTGTGTGTGTGTGTTTATTTGCTGTACCGTACTTCCTGTATATTTATTGTAGCATCCACAGTAAGCACTTCTTACCTGTACATAAGTTACTGTAAACATTCTGTATTTACACCCTTTATATCAGTCAGCATTCACACGTGTTCACATGTTGTATCTATTGCACTGACTCAACACTTCACCTTTCTGAGGTAAGTCTTCATCACTCAGCACAGTTGTAACAGAAGTCGAATACAAACACATCCAAGATTTTTCTATTTTGCGACAGTTCTGTGTTAAGCTGAAGGAGTGTAAGGTCTTATAAGGTCTTATAAGGTCTTATAAGGTCTTGAGTACGGATTTTGTTCTAAAGCGTGACTCAGTTTTGCTTTTATTTGAGCTCCTGAAGATGGTCTCGACCTCATTCTCAGGTAGTCCTGGTCTTGTCCTGCCAATGTCTGTCTCCTACCTGTCTAAGTCTGTATCATGGCTTCACACCTGTAATGGATGTTAATTGCAGAATGTTTTCTGTTTCTTATGGTTATGGGAACTTTTTTTTTCATGCCTGGGATCATTTAAACTTGTCTTAATTAGTTTTTTTGTTTTAATATGAAATAGTAATTACAGTAAATGAAAGAACAGAATTATTGGGCATTTTATTGCTGTCAGATTGGCTTTTTTTTATCAATTAATTTTTTTTATTATATATATATATATATTTTAATTTTGGTAGTTGAGCTTAAAAAACAAGTGTGTTTTTGTGCAAGGCTTCGTGGTGTGGTGGTAAGAGCCTTGTCTCTCATGTCTGAGGTTGTTGGTTCGAGTCTGGCACAGGCCTGGTTGTGGTGTGGTGTGGTGTGAGATAGGTTGGGTGAATGAGGTGTGAGTAGAATGTGGGAGGGTCCTGGGTGAACAAGGGCAGAAGACTGGGTGTCACAGGGGGAGAAGAGTGGGTGGGTGTGGGAGGGGGGAGAGTTGGAGGGGTGTGTAGTGAAAATAAGGGGTGAAAAGAAAAAAAAAAAGTTTTTTTTTTTTATGGATTAAAAATATCTTTGCACGGAGCACCATAACCCCTGTTGTCACTGTACTTCTAAGGACTACTTACCTCTAACTGACACACACACACCCCACAGAGGGGAGATCAACACCTGATTGTCTCTTTCCACCCTGGAGACAAGTCCCCTCCTTACTCACCTCTCTGCTGCCCAACTCACCCATTGGAGCCACCTTCTTCAGCCATTGTACTGTGGAGATCATTGCTCACCTCTCTCTCCTGTCCAACTGCTCACCCACTGCCACCATCTTCTTCAGCCATTTTATCATGGAGATCATACCGGTCTTCGAACCCAGGCCCTCAGCGCCCAGAGGCGAGGTTTATCCCACTGAGCCACGTGTTCTCATATTTATACACGTTCTGCGAAAACCTTTGGCTTTTGTTTTTTTTGCCTCATACCTGTGACAGGTAAAAGGCTGGGCTTGAACTTATAATCTCTGACATGAGAGACAGCAGTCATCCCATTGAGCCACAACAGCACACATCTAAACCTTTTCGGACTTAATAATTGTCCTTTGTCTTCCTTCCAAATGGAGCAAAAAGGGGGAATCAAACCTGTGATCTCTGATGTGGGAGCCTGTGACTGTAACCACTACACCATCTAATAGGCAACAGAAGGCATTGATCAGCACTCCTCATCTAGCTGAAGCTCTGAGTGAAGCCCACAAAGTGACACACACATCAAACCCCAGTGCTTGTTTGGCTTGTTGTGTAATCACTGGGTTTCTTTGTTCAGTCGCTCTTTTGAGTTGTCTGGTCTTTTTAAATTCAATCATACCTTAATCTAACATTGCTTTCTCAGCATGCTTCTAAGAATCATCAGTTCACTTGCGGTTCCCTCGAAGTACATCTTCTATCCATGATCATCTCCAGCCTCAAACCGTCAGAGCTGCTGTAGTTCCAATGCAATCAGCTTATTATCAGGAGCAGGTGTAATTGCCGTTGGTGGGTTTATGGTCTCAGCCTTAACTCATTCATATGAGGGTTCTGGTTAAAAGCTTGTCCTGAATGTGGGGTTTGTTTGGAAGAGTGTGATGGTAGAAGGTTTTGGAACTGACTAGTCTACGTGCTATGAGGATGATTGATCATTTTGAGAACTTGAAATACTATAAAAGAGACCTGGGGTTTGAACCAGTAACCTCAAAACTTAGACACAAAACTCTACCCAGTAAACCACAGAGCCATGCAGCATATTACGCCTCAGTCGACCTTCTGAACTCTAATACATGTTTAAACATCTAAAACTCACAAACGCACAGATTTGAACCTTCATTTAACATCAGGAACTGTGGCTTTTAAGGGAGAAAATGAGAGGTTTTATTTTCTTCCATGTATTTGCTCTTTATAAACATTTCTGTTATCTTTATCATCTTAAAACACACAGAGACAAATCACACTTGAATCAAATAAACTTTATTTCTTTATTTCTTTTACAGTTTAAAATCATCTTTGAACAGACAATACAACAGCAACACGAAATAGTACAGAAGTACGACAAGAAGAAGAACTACAAATAAGATTAAAATTGACTGCAGAAAATACAGAATATAAAACACATTAAATCATTAGAGAGAATCAATAAATCTGAAGCAGACAGACATTCAAACACTGATTAGTAAATCGCTCCACATGGAGGCTTAAAGTCATCTGTATATACTGTATATACATCTCTGAACCTTTCTCTCTCTCTCACACACACACACACACACACACACACACACACACACACACACACACACACACACCTGGAGAGGTGTAAATAACATCCATTAGTAACAATTAGTAAATTTTTTAGGGGTGAAATGAGATTGTTATTGTGATGCTGATTATTTCTGAAAGACACAATGTGTAGTTAAAGAAGCACAAATTTCTAATTTCACTGAAGCCCTAGTGAGTGAGTGTAAGACACAAATCCTTCTAACTCTTTCTGTCTAACTACGAAGGTTAGATGAAGGTATCTCCCATGTAGCTAGAATTTTTTTCTGTCAAGTAAAATAAATGAAACAAATATTAGATCATTCATTCATTCATGTTCTACCGCTTATCCGAACTACCTCGGGTCACGGGGAGCCTGTGCCTATCTCAGGCGTCATCGGGCATCAAGGCAGGATACACCCTGGACGGAGTGCCAACCCATCACAGGGCACACACACACACACACACACACTCTCATTCACTCACACACTACGGACAATTTTCCAGAGATGCCAATCAACCTACCATGCATGTCTTTGGACCGGGGGAGGAAACCGGAGTACCCGGAGGAAACCCCAGAGGAACGGGGAGAACATGCAAACTCCACACACACAAGGTGGAGGCGGGACTCGAACCCCCAACCCTGGAGGTGTGAGGTGAACGTGCTAACCACTAAGCCACTGTGCCCCCCCCAATATTAGATCAAATATAATAATAATAATAATAATAATTTCTAAATAAAATGTTAAATGAAAAAATTTGCCTGTTACAGAAAACCTTACTGTCACTTTCTGCATCAGCGAGAGAAAAGCAGGAATCCAGTTTAACTCTGTTACCCCTCACT
>NC_083481.1:18479523-18484523 GCF_030014155.1 Tachysurus vachellii | reverse complement strand
TGGAAACCATGGCAACCATTCATGCAGTTGTGCTATAATTTGATGGCTTTAAGATTTCCAGTATGTGAATGGCACTGAGATGAGTGTGTGTGTGTGTGTGTGTGTGTGTCACTTTTGACACAAAATCTTTCTCCTGTATATCAGGTGTGTGAGACGGGACCGCTGCGAGCGCTCAGACGAACCTTTCCGATTCACTGATGTGATTGGGCGATGTGTAAAAGTCTCCGCCTACCCGGACAACGTGGCGATGTCAGAACATGGCGTCCCTGTGAGTCTGCGTGTCACTTCACTGTTACATCATCATTGTGTCGTCACTCACCATTTAACATTCACTCGCACTGTAACTTATTAAATCTGTGTATGAATTTATACAAATCAATTAGTTACATTAATCATTAATTATTCATTAATCAAATTCAAAATTGATTTTTTAATAATATTAATTAATTATTAATATCAGTTGAATATAATATCAGTTTATATACATCATTAATAACATTATTATTGTAGCTGCTGCTGGAGGTTAGTAACGTTCCTGACCTTTCTGCTGGGGTCACCTGCTCCTTTGGAAACCTGGCAAAGGTCGAAGGTCATGTCAGCGGGAACAGCATCATGTGTCTGTCTCCGACTGCCCAGGATGTCCCGCTGATCCCCGCTGACCGAGGTGAGAGATGGAAGACAACATGACAGAGAGAGAGAGAGAGAGAGAGAGAGAGAGAGAGAGGGAGAGAGAGAGAGAGAGTTCCAGATAAAAATCATATTCATTGTGTGTGTGTGTGTTTATGTGTGTGTGTTTGTGTGTGTGTGTTTATGCGTGTGTGTTTGTTTATTTGTGTGTGTTTGTGTGTATTTGTGTGTGTATGTGTGTGTGTATGTGTGTGTTTGTTTGTGTGTGTTTATGTGTGTGTGTGTTTGTTTGTGTGTGTGTATGCGTGTGTGTGTATGTGTTTGCGTGTGTTTGTGTGTGTGTCTCCGTCTCTCTCTCTCAGACTGGTCAGGTGTGGAGTTAAAGGTTGTTTCTAAGGAGACGGGTCATATGTTGGTGAGCACAGAGGTGAAGTTCTACAACTGCAGCACACACACCATGTGAGTGTTTCTGCTCTGACACCATTGTTCCTCTCCTCATGCCAACTGTGTTCTACATGCTGTTCCCTGGGACACAGTGATAAATGAAAGTGTGTGAGTTTTAACACACTATAATAATTCACTATAAACAGCTTCCCCTCCCTGCTGTCATTGTTTTTATTGCTGTAGAACCATCATGCTTTCATTCACATTTCTGTAATTAACTGCAGAAGTGTGTGTGTGTGTGTGTGTGTGTGTGTGTGTGTTTGTGTAGGTGTTTGTCATGTGTGAGCAGTGCATTTCAGTGTCACTGGTGTAAATACAGAAACACCTGCACACATGACCCGAACAGCTGCTCCTTCCTCGAGGGACATGTCAATGCATCAGAGGTTCACACACACACACACACACACACACACACACACACACACACACACACACACACACAGGATATACCTGGCCCTGAAGATGCTGAACACTGACCTTTGACCTCTGTGCTGCAGTTGTGTCCTCAGCTGGTGAGCTCAGGGGAGGTGGTGATTGCAGCAGGAGACGTGAAGCCAATCACGCTGAAGGCCCGGAACCTTCCACAGCCTCAATCAGGGCAGAGAGGCTACGAGTGTGTGTTCAACATCCAGGGAGTGACACACAGAGTTACGGCCCTGCGCTTTAACAGCACCAGTGTACAGTGTCAGAACCGCTCGGTCAGAGAACACACTCACACACGCACACGCACACACACACATATATATATACACACACACCCTAAGAGAACTGTGAATCCACCATTTACGTCTCTCTCTCTCTCTCTCTCTCTCTCTCTCTCTGCAGTATGTGTACGAGGGGATGAAGGTCAGTGAGCTGGCAGTTGATCTGTCCATCATGTGGAACAACAACTTCATCATCGACAATCCTGAGAGAATTAAAGGTAGCAAAACTCTCTCACACACACACACAGAAACAATATATATTTATATAAACAGACATATACTGTAGGTGATACAGACTGGTAGTGTTTCCCAAAAACTTGGCAGTTAAGTGTTTGTGTGTGTGTGTGTGTGTGTGTGTGTGTGTGTGTGTATCCCACAGTGCATCTGTATAAGTGTGGTGCTCAAAGGGAAAGCTGTGGTGTGTGTCTGAAGGCTGAGCGAAGGTTCTCTTGTGGTTGGTGTGAGAGCGAGAGTCGCTGTATGCTGCGTAAACACTGCACGTCACCAGGAGCGTCACTCGGCTCCCCGTGGCTCGGACCGAACCAACACCACAAGTGTACACACCCCCGCATCACAGAGGTCAGTGCGCTGCTCTATTACACCTAATTAACATTCACACACATAATTAGGTGCGGAGGAAAAATGATAAACATTTAATTAACAATTAGTTACTGTACAGTGCTGTAAACCAGAAGTAATGCTTCTTCACAGGGGGCCACAGGTGGGTGTCCTCATTATGGTCTTGTGTTGGCATTTTAACTTTCTGTAACTAGTGACACGTGACATTAAGAAAAGGTGGCAAATGTCATACAGCATTTAAATTTACTTCGATGCCAAACAAATTTTATTTTGGGGGAAAAAAGCAAATGTAATTCCTTTTTACATCATTCGCTCTTGGACTAAATGGGAAGTGCCATAATTAATAGAAAATAAAATATATGAAAAGAATACAAGTCATCGCTGAAATATGAAATGTGTGTGCAGCAGAATATCAGGTGTATGTGGAATACTTTCCTCTAAACTTCATAATTATTTACAAAGACTGCGTAACAGTTTACACACGTGTCTCTGAACAGTTTACACACGTGTCTCTGAACAGTTTACACACGTGTCTCTGAACAGTTTACACACGTGTCTCTGAACAGTTTACACACGTGTCTCTGAACAGTTTACACACACGTCTCTGAACAGTTTACACACGTGTCTCTGAACAGTTTACACACTCTCTGAACAGTTTACACACACGTCTCTGAACAGTTTACACACGTGTCTCTGAACAGTTTACACACACGTCTCTGAACAGTTTACACACACGTTTCTGAACAGTTTACACACACACGTCTCTGAACAGTTTACACACACGTCTCTGAACAGTTTACACACACGTTTCTGAACAGTTTACACACACACGTCTCTGAACAGTTTACACACGTGTCTCTGAACAGTTTACACACACACGTCTCTGAACAGTTTACACACGTGTCTCTGAACAGTTTACACACGTGTCTCTGAACAGTTTACACACACGTCTCTGAACAGTTTACACACATGTTTCTGAACAGTTTACACACACACGTCTCTGAACAGTTTACACACGTGTCTCTGAACAGTTTACACACACACGTCTCTGAACAGTTTACACACGTGTCTCTGAACAGTTTACACACACACGTCTCTGAACAGTTTACACACGCGTCTCTGAACAGTTTACACACACACGTCTCTGAACAGTTTACACACATGTCTCTGAACTCAGGGATGTGGAAGAGGGCAGAGTGCACTTTCTTCTGAGTAATGGAACATTAGCTTTTACATGTGGGAGCTTTTTTACAGGACATTATCTCTGTAAAATAAATATGTACAGCAGTGTGTAAAAAAGTGTCCATATTATTGATAAACATTTAATCATCACATACTGGCCTGCAGTTATGTGAGTCACAATGTAAATGCAAATGGGTCATTAGGATCTGAGAGACAAAAAGCGCTGACCACAGACACTGTCACTGTGACAAACTGAAGCAATTACAATCTACGCTGTGATTACAGTTTGTTGTTTTATCATATTTTAATTACACATGTTCTTATAAAATATTTTTCCCCATTATTCTCCCATTAAAGTCTCTCCCACAGTCCTGTTTTTGCACCTAATCTCCACTTCCCTTAAAAGCCTTTAAATAAACTCCATCCTTTAACAGAAGTCTGTTTAATGTCTTGTGTGCATGTGTGTGTTCCACAACATTCCCCTCCCTGCCACATCGCCTTCATTGTTTCCTGTGAGCATCTTTTCCTCTGTACCTGTGCTGTAATTAAACTGAGTGTCATGAAGAGTGACAGTTATTTAGAGCCTTATTGACATGTGTAGGTACTAATGTGTGTGAATGCTAATGCTAGCAGTGTGTAAGAGTCAAGAGAAAAGGAGGGAAACAGATTCAGTGTCAGATTCTGTAGCACAAACACGCAGGTTTAAATGTTAACATTTAACCAGTTAACATTTGCATGCTGATTGTAACTGGATTAGACGTTGACTCAGTTTGGACTTAGGATCAGCCTAATAAAGTTTGAGCTGAGACCGAGTTTCTAATTAAGATTAAATAAAAATAAATGATTGCCAGCAAGAGAGCATAAGAGAATGAACAAAAGAGAGCGTAAATGATGAAGAGTATGTGCTGAGTGTAGTTACTGTTTGGCCATCTTCCGGCCGGCTTGAATTTGGCAGCATTTCCAGCTCCATCTGAGAGCGAGATCTGAGCCAAACCTGATGAGCAGCTCACACATCAAAGCTGTGCGAGTCTTTTGAAGTGAACTTGAAGTGAACGTGATTCTTGGCAAAAACAGCAAGCTTTAAATCAACTTCTTCTTCTTCTTATGTGGGTAAACACAAAAACAAATGTATTAAAGATACGATTGCTTTCGTCCTTTTAAAGTGTTTCATTTTCAAAGAAGGTTCAAAGTGGAAACATTAACTATTCAAACAACCCAAAAAACCTATATCTGACAACACACTTAGACATCATTGTCTCTCTCTCTCTCTCCCTCCCTCTCTCTCACCCTCTCTCCCTCTCCCTATCTCTCTCTCCCTCCCTCCCTCTCACTCTCTCTCACCCTCTCTCCCTCTCCCTCCCTCCCTCTCTCTCCCTCTCTCTCTCTCTCACCCTCTCTCCCTCTCCCTATCTCTTTCTCTCCCTCCCTCCCTCTCACTCTCTCTCCCCGTCTCTCTTTCTCCCT
>NC_083481.1:18407023-18474523 GCF_030014155.1 Tachysurus vachellii | reverse complement strand
GAGTGAAGCATGAGAGAGAGAAGGACTTCTATTTATCTCAAAACCTCTTAAAAGATAATGAAATGAAATAATGACAATAGAAACAGCAGACACACACTGTTGATTACACACACTGTAACCGTAACATTGGCCACTGTCGCAGTGATTGATGTGGGATGGTGGGATGTGAGTGTGTGAACTTGCACCTCGTTCTTCTCTCCAGAGCTCGGTGTGCTTCTCTAAGATGAACTTGTGTCAATTCTGGAAGGTCCTATAACAGAAAAACTATTACAAATAAATATTGTAAACAGTTTACTTCTAACTGAGGAAGACGTGCAACTAATCTTATAAAAACATTCAAGAATATTTAAAGTTATGAAAACATAAAATGTAAAATTCCTTCAACACTCAACACATGGGAAGTGTTCAGCACTTAAACACGTGCAAACACAGGCATGTTTACTGTACTGTCATTTTCTCACAAGAAAAAATTTCATGAACCAAATATAGCATGCTCACCTCTGTGTGTGTTTGTGTGTGTGTGTGCGCATGTGTGTGTGCACAGTCGGAGTGCCACAGAGATCGTTTGTGTTTCAGCACCTTCTCTTTACAGCGAGGGCTCAGTTCTGGTTCAGGTCGGAGTTGATCGGGCCGAGCTTAACACCAAACTGAGCTTCGAGTACATTGAGGATCCAACAGTACAGAGCATAGAACCTGAGTGGAGCATCACCAGGTACACACACACACACACACACACATACACACACACACACACACACACACACACAGTGTAAACCTCTGTGAATGACTATAATTAATTTTAGAAACTGAGAAAAGGTTCCATTACTTTACGTTCCACGACTAAACTTATATTATTTCTAATATTTTTAAATGATCATTTTAATACCTTTTATAATTGTTTTATCCAAATGAAACCTTTCTTTACAGTTTATAAGTTGAGATGCATTTCTGACAAGACTCCATTTTGTGTTGGTGAGATGTGGTGTTTTGCTCAGCGCTCACTAATAAATCATTTCTGCTTCAATGCTACATTTCTGAGTGAAGGGGAACCTCTGAGACACGGAACTGGAACTAAATCACCTCCAATAAAAGAAGTGATTAAAGCTCAGGTTGAGGTTCCACTTCAATACAGGACACTTCTGAAGCGTGAGCTTTCTGATCACTGTCCGTTTCACAGACAGACACCTCTCTCAGTCTGCCTCGCTCTCTCTCTCTCTCTCTCTCTCTCTCTCTGCCTCGCTCTCTCTCTCAGTCTGTCTTGCTCTCTCTCTCTCTGTCTGCCTCGCTCTCTCTGCCTCTCTGTCTGCCTCACTCTCTCTCTCTCTCTCTCTGTCTGCCTGTCTCTCTCTCTCTCTCTCTCTCTCCCTCTCTCTCTGCCTGTCTCTCTCCCTCTCTGTCTGTCTGCCCCTCTCTCTCTCTCTCTCTCTCCCCCCCGCCCTCCATCAGTACACTCTGAGCCGGAACTCCTGTATTTTGACTGGCTTGTTGACTGAGACATTTGTCAGCAAGAGTGGAGACAATATTACACGCCTTTTACACTTACAATGTCTGCTGTGGTTGCTATGGCAACCCAAACGTCTCAGATGTCAGACTGATGGACTGCGGTATGATAAAACCAGGCTCGCTTTATCTTGTTTGGTTTACAGTCTGATGTGTGTGTGTTAATTTAGGGTTCGAAGTTAGCACTGGGTAACAGATGGTTCTTGCTTCATTCACAAATGGGGGTCATTTTTTAAACGTAATATTAGAAATATCTTTATAATGTTTTTTTTAAATCCAGTGTTCAAATCTACCTCTGATAAACACAGTAAGGCTGTGTCTCAAATTTCATTCTTGTGTCCTATTGAGTCTTAACACTAAGCATTTTTTATAAAAACGTCACATTTTACCTTCAAACCTGCTGAAAGTTGTGTTTTGTGTCGCGTTCTTCTGGGTGTTTTAGATTAGTAAATATGTTTGTTTATAAGGTCAGAGTTGTTTGGTTTAAGACGCAGATCATGACAACAATCACAACAACGGTGGAACGAAGAGAGACATGAAGCTCGTCAGCGAGTTTCATGTCAGTGTAATTAAATCAGTGATAAATGTTTTACAGTTTGATTGCGAAAGCTGACAGATGCTGACGGATGTCAGCAGATCTTTAGTGAACAATAGGTCTGTATCACACCACAACAGCATGGAGTATTTTACTGTAATTATTTCAAGTTACTGATAAAGTTTATTTTGTACCTGGATGTGTCTTTTGTGTCTTTTGTGTCTTTTCAAACTCACCGTCTGACTTTTAAAACATGAAGACATGCAGTTCGCACTTCCCTTAGACTGGAGAGTCTGCAATGATTATTCCTCTGTTATTTTTTTATGCACCAGTCAGACATAAAGTCAATGACATGACACAGATCACAGATAATCTGGTTACAGTCGAGGGCTACAGGCAACAATCAGGTCTCAAAGTTGGCCCATAGCAGACAGACACAATATCAGGCAGGTGGTTTAATGTCATGGTTAATCTGTGTATCTGTGTTAATGCCAACATAAAATGTTTATCTTACTGCAGTCTTAAACCAAGCCTTAAGCCTTGTGGTCAAGGCTTTGGGTCACTGAGATGTTAGTAATGTCCATTTGGAGTCGTCTAGCTAAAGGTTTGGGAACACATGGGGTGTGATGTTAGTTGAAGGACTTGTGTGTACTATATATGGTAAGGGTTAGGGTTAACATTTTAGATCATATTGATTCATTCAACCTACAAATGATGTCAGGTCTCTAATGAACGTCTTTATTTATTTAGGATTGTGCCTTAAAATCTTGCTGCAGATTGTTAACGATCAACTGCAGAAATGCTGTAGTCAAAGATTCTGAACCACTACATATACTACCACCTACTACCACCTACTACCACCTACTACCACCTACTACTAGTACTAAAGATATTATTAACAAACGATGTTGTTTTGGTTTGTGTGCTTTGTTCGGCAGTGGACACACCACCATTACAGTGACCGGCACTAATCTAGATGTGGTGCAGGAGCCTCGGGTTCGTGTTAAATACAGCGGGCGTGAGTTTGTGAACGTGAGTGCTAATGTTTAATGTTACTGTCAGACAAACACTTAATGATGTTACTACAACTGTACAATAACCAGTGTAACCAGTGTCTGTCTAACTTAGATGTAAAAGCACCAATAGGTTTTTATGAGGAATTAATTTTTTTGAAATGTTGTCTCTCGATTAAAAGTGTGTGTTCTTTTCTCCTTTAAAACCACAAAGAGCAATAAGTTTTTAAAAGTACCTTTGAGTAGAACTCCCCGAATACACGACCCTTCTGTCCTCCCTCTCAGGTGTGTGAAGCGGTAAACTCCACCTCAATCCGCTGCTCTGCTCCGCCTCTGACGGCTGATGTTGCCCTGGGGCAGGATTCAGTGAAGCAGGCAGACGAGTTTGGCTTCATCTTCAATAACGTACATGCTCTGCTCACTTACAACAGCACCAGCTTCGTTTATTACCCCAATCCCTCATTTGAACCTCTGAGTGCGTCTGGAGCGCTGCAGCAGAAACCGGGATCACCCATCATTCTCAAAGTGAGAGTCGATCACATGACACGCTGCTTATTACCTCTGGATGATTCATCATGGATCATTTACACACAAGCAGAAAATTTAATAACAGAAATTTCACAATTATAACAAGTCATGAAAATAACATCTATAAATTAAACTAATTAACATATCTACAGTTATGGACCCTATGTTTCTACTGTGTGGATGCTCTGTGTGTGTGTGTGTGTGTGTGTGTGTGTGTGTGTAGGGCAGGAATCTGGTTCCATCAGCACCAGGAGGTTCCAAACTGAACTACACTGTCCTGGTTGGTGATGTTCCCTGCCTCATCACCGTCTCTGAGACACAGCTGCTGTGTGAACCACCTCCTCTGACCGGCCAGCACAGAGTCACGGTACCTCACTACCTCACTACCTCATTAACTTACTGTATTTTTCTACCTTGTTGCGTCACCGCCTGAGCATGTTACTGACTTGCATTATCACTGTGTGTGTATTTCTCTGCCTCGTATCTCATGTCACTGTTAAACAGGATCATTTAAATGTTAGGAATACAGTCAGTCCACTCTGCTCATCCCAGAACGGCTGATTAACTAACTGTGTGGTGATTGTTTACATCTTTACCTGTTTTTTTGTGCTCGGACTCTAACGCTTCAGCTCCTCAGGCACGTCTGCTTTACTGCATCACACTGCTCGTCTACTAATAATAGGAGATGACGAAAGTAAGCTGAAATAGGAAAAGGCCGCATGAATCGCTTCGGAGGCAAAATACACACAGAATATATATAAATATATATATATATAAAATCTCATCATTGTCAGTGTTACTGCTGTATAGCAGATCCTGTATAACTATATATAGTTACGTGTGTGTGTGTGTGTGTGTGTGTGTAGGTCCAAGTGGGTGGTCTCCAACTGTCTCCAGGTTCAGTTCACATCCAGTCAGACAGTCTCCTTACGTTACCCGCCATCTTCAGCATTGCAGCAGGGGGAGGCCTGCTCTTCATCATCGTCATCCTCGTACTGATTGCCTACCGACGCAAGTCACACGAGAACGACCTCACACTCAAGCGGCTGCATATGCAAATGGACAACTTGGAGTCAAGAGTGGCTCTGGAATGCAAAGAAGGTGTCATTTCACACACACACACAACACACACACAATCTCACACACTCACACAATCTCTCTCACACACACACAATCTCACACACACACACACAATCTCACTCACACAATCTCTCTCATACACACAATCTCACACACACACAATCTCTCTCACACACACAATCTCTCTCATACACACAATCTCACACACACACAATCTCTCACACACACACACACAATCTCACACACACACACAATCTCTCTCACAGACACACAACCTCACACACACACAATCTCTCACACACACAATCTCACACACACACAATCTCTCTCACACACACACACACACACACACTCTCACACACACACAAACACGAGAGTCTGGACAGTATCAGGGCTTCATGGATTTATTGATGCTCCAGTATTACAAAAATCATATACTTGTAAAATTATAGACATCTGTGTGTAAAATATTTGCTATAGAGTCACAATAGTAGAATCATAGAAGGACAACAGAGTCATGGGAAAGAATCATAAAATCACAGAAACACAGAATCACTTGGCCATAAAAAGATTCATAGAATCAAAATCATCTAGAAAGGAATCAAATTATTATGTAGTTATATAACAGTATCACGGAATCAATTAATCATTTGGTCAAAAAAGTTTAATAGAATCAATGAATCGTATGTGGTCATAGAAAAGAATAATAAAATCAAACATAGATATAAAAAGAATCAGATTTATCTAGAATCATAGATTCAGTTACAGTGTGTTACAGCACTGCCACAATATTAATGTGATGGGAAAAAACTAATAGTAAGCAGTCATAACATCATAAAACATGGTCATAGAACCAAATGGTCACAAAAGAGAATCAACTCATTGTCGACAATTAAAGGTCATATAATTAAAAAATCTTGGAATAAAAGAATCATGTGGTCATGAAAATCATCCATCATCTGCCCATTAAAACAAATCATAGAATCAAAGTATCACTTTAAAATTATTATCGCAGTAAAATCATAAGTTGTCAAAGAAAATAAGTGTCAAATCATACAGTTGATGTTCTGAGTACTGTTCCTGACGTGTGTGTGTGTGTGTGTGTGTGTGTGTGTGTGTGTGTGACCGTTCAGCTTTTGCAGAGCTCCAGACAGACATAAACGAGCTGACGAGTGATCTGGACCGGGCTGGAATCCCACACCTGGATTACCGCACCTATATCATGAGGATCCTGTTTCCAGGCATGGACGACCACCCGGTGCTCCGAGAGCTGGAGGTGAGAGACAGTGATGGAGTTTAATGAATAATACTAATTAATAAATTAGATTATATATTTCATATTTAATTCTGTTTTATATTTAAAATTCTTTCAGATTCATTTCAATTTGGACAAAAACAGAAGCGTTAATTAATTCACATAAAACGTCGTCTGTGTGTCGACATGCCGACATGTTTGTGTGTAATCCCAGTTATGTGTGTGTTTGTGTCTGAGGTGGCGGGCTGTGGGCAGCAGCGTGTAGAAAAGGCTCTGAAGCAGCTGGGCCAGCTGGTGAACAATAAGACATTTGTGCTGTCATTTATCCACACACTGGAGCTGCAGCGCTCGTTCTCCATGCGCGATCGTGGCTACGTGGCGTCACTCATCATGACTGCGTTGCACAACAGACTAGAGTTCATCACTGACATCCTCAAACAGCTGCTCTCTGAGCTCATCACCAAGAGCATGGAGAGCAAGAACCACCCCAAACTACTGCTGCGCCGGTAAAACACACACACACACAGACACAGACACAGACACAGACACACACACTTCTGGTAACTGAAACCCAAACTCAATCGCTGAACTACAGAAGGCTGCAAGCCATAAAGGATATGAGAGACAGATGTGTATTTTATAAAACATTAGAAACTTTTCATTCCTCACTCTCCTCTTTCCTCTCTATGCTGTTTTCTGTGCAAATGCTGTTCAATATTTCATAAAGTGTCCCCTCTCTCTAAATATCCATTCTCTGCATGTGTGTGTGTGTGTGTGTGTGTGTGTGTGTAGGACGGAGTCAGTAGCAGAGAAGATGCTGACAAATTGGTTTGCCTTCTTGCTTCACAAGTTCCTGAAGGTAAGTGGACACTGTGTCAGCATACACACTCAGCTGTGTGTGTGTTGTATAATTATTATTATTATTATTATTTTACTTAACATGAAAAGAGCACAACTGTTACTATAATTATACAGTTACATTAAAGTCATTCCTCTCCTAATTAATTCTGAACAAACTTACACTGAGGTGTAATAAATGTGTTTAAATTACAGCAAGGTGAATCAACTGAAACTAAACAATGTCACACAAAAGTTTGTAGTTCTGGGTAATTTAATTGTTTTATTCAATAAATGTGTGTGTGTCTGTGTGTGTGTGTGTGTGTGTGTGTGTGTGCGTATACAGGAGTGTGTGAGTGAGCCGCTCTTCATGCTGTACTGTGCTATAAAGCAGCAGATGGAGAAAGGGCCGATTGACGCTGTCACAGGAGAGGCTCGTTACTCGCTCAGTGAGGACAAACTCATCCGCCAACAGATTGACTACAAAACATTGGTGTGTGTGAGTCGATACGATACATTATCGGTGTGAAACACACACACACAAGCAGCGTAGCCTTGGGCTTATAATGAGTATCAAAAAGTTAATTTAACATACAAATTAAAAATAAACAGTACAGAATTCCTTCAGTGTTTATTTTCACTCATATATTCACACTGTATAATTAAAGTAATTAATGATCACATCCAATTGTGTTTACTGTCAATTGTTAAATCAGATTATATCACTGTAACACTGCAAATAAAAACACATACACAAAACACACACAACCCAGGATGTTAAAATATCTGCATGTCACATAGTGATGCCACTACAGTTGTGTGTATGAATTCTTGCATCCTCCAGTCTCTCATCTGCTTCTGGCCCATCTCTCCCTCCTCTACCTGTCTCTCTCTCCTTCCCTCTCGTCTCAATCTCATTCTGTTTCGCTCTCTGTCTTACTTTATCTACTGTCCTTATCTCTCTCTGTCTTTGTGCCTCTCTCCCTGTTTATTTGTCGCTCCTTCTGTCCCTCTCTCCCCATCTCTCTCTCTCCCTCTCTCCCCATCTCTCTCCCTCTCTCCCCATCTCTCTCTCTGTCTCTCCCTCTCTCCCCATCTCTCTCTCTCCCCATCTCTCTCACTCTCTCTCTCCCCATCTATCTCTCTCTCTCCCCATATCTCTCTCTCTCCCCATCTCTCTCTCCCTCTCTCACCATCTCTCTCCCTCTCTCCCCATCTCTCTCTCTGTCTCTCCCTCTCTCCCCATCTCTCTCTCTCTCTCCCCATCTCTCTCTTTCCCCATCTCTCTCACTCTCTCTCTCCCCATCTATCTCTCTCTCTCCCCATATCTCTCTCTCTCCCCATCTCTCTCTATCTGTTTAGACGGTTTGCTGTGTGGATGGAGATCAGGAGAATGGGGGTATGGAGGTGGTGGTGAAGGTGATAAACTGTGACACCATCACACAGGTGAAGGAGAAAATTCTTGATGCCATCTATAAGAACATCCCATACTCTCAGAGGCCACGTGCAGGAGACATGGATTTGGGTACACACACATACATGTCTCTATCTCTCAGCAACGTGTGTGTGTGTATGTGTGTCTGTGTATGTGTGTGTGTGTGTGTGTATGTCAGACAGATGGACGGACAGATTGTCAGGCGCTATCGTTAATTTGAACAAAGGGTGCCAGCCAACTTCATTTAGATTAGCGAAGCAGACTGTTCATCATCTGCTGTTCACTATAGTGTTTTTGTAAAAATCTTATTTTCTTTAATTAAAATAAATTATTCTGCAGATTTTCTGTTCCTTTTCTTTTCCTTTTCGATCCTGTTCTGAGAATAAATCTGAATCCTGGTCGATGGACAAATAAAATCAAGTCCCTGACTTAGAGCTTAATGTTATCTAACACTAATACATGACCTTCTTTATTTAGCGTTCCCTTATTTACACAGACGCAGTTCTGATGTTCCACTGTATGAGGAATGTTCCAGTACATGACAGATTACATGACAGATTACATTAAACCCCAGTCCAAAGCTGTTTAAGTGATTATTCAACCAAAAAATAAAAGTGTGCTCTTTATACCAATTATAGTCCATCAGCCACAAGACAGTGTACAGAAGTGACATTTGCTTCTTTAGTCCTGCACTGAAATTACAAATCTCACAGATAATAGAAGTGTAAAGCTTCTAATTTAATCAGGTGCAAGTGCAAAAACTCTCAGCAACAAACTCGAAGTATCACAAATCTTAATGCAGGGCAAACAGGTAAAGCATCAAGACACAAATACGGAACTAATAAAAAAATGGAATGAACTTTGCAAAGAAATAATGACTAAATCCTGTAAATCCAGTCTGAGCGTAGAGCTGTTAAAGGAGCACACAGTACAGAAATGTGCACTATACCAGAGGGTTCTCACGACGAGTTAAAGTAGACATGACACACAACTAACAGTAAACAAGCTCAAACCAAGCTGGAAGTCAATCAGTGCCTGAAGTGATGTTCGGTGTCGAGGTGCTCGGCTGTCTTTATCCTGAGCGGCCAGGAGCTGATAGATTATTGATGACAGTGAAGGACAAACCTACTTCAATTATTTAAAGTGGAAGTGATTGTTTTGGGACAGTGATGAATTTTGCATGTACATACTCTTCTCTCTCACTGTGTGTGTGTGAGAGAGAGAGAGAGGGTGTGTGAGAGAGAAAGAGAGAGTGAGTGTGAGAGAAAGAGAGTGTGGGTGAGAGAGAGAGTGAGAGTGTGTGTGAGAGAGAGAAAGAGAGAGAGAGAGTGATAGAGCGTGTGTGTGAGAGAGAGAGAGAGTGTGAGAGAGAAAGAGAGAGTGTGTGTGAGAAAGAGAGAGAGAGTGATAGAGTGTGTGAGAGAGAGAGAAAGAGAGAGTGAGAGTGTGTGTGTTTGAGCGAGAGAGAGAAAGACAGTGTGTGAGAGAGAAAGAGAGAGAGTGTGAGAGAAAGAGAGTGTGAGAGAGTGTGTGAGCGAGAGAGAGAAAGACTGTGTGAGAGAAAGAGAGAGAGAATGTGTGTGAGAGAGAGAGAGTAGGTCAGGCATCCTGGAGCATGAGTGTTTTAAAATCTAGATCACAGACTGTGAGTGTGTGTGTATTCTTTAATATTAGGTTGAGTTACTTGAGTCACATGATCACAAGTGACAGCTTCAAATGTGTGTGTTACAGAATGGCGTCAAGGGCGCACAGCACGTGTGGTCCTACAGGACGAGGACATCACCACTAAAATCGAAAACGACTGGAAACGACTCAACACACTCGTGCACTATCAGGTCATAACATTCACTCGCATTCTAACACGGAGAACAACAGAAGAGTGGATAATGTTCACTGTTCACTGTTCACTGGTCACATTGTCTATTACAGCAGCCTAAAACGGGTCTGTAAATTCATCTGTTAAAGTTTAATCATCTGAACATATTTAAAATATATAGATTTTTTGGTCATATACATTATTAATATTATTTTACATATCGCTTATTACGGTTTGCTGATGTTAATAATGTTAATAACAGTGTTAACACACTGTTCAGACTGTTGTTAATACTGTAGCTTCGCATGATCCTCATAAATTAGTGAGAGCGTACTCACTCTGAACCTCCAGCAGTTTATAGATGTGTGTGTGTGTGTGTGTGTGTGTGTAGGTATCTGATCGTTGTGTGGTGGCTCTGGTACCTAAGCAGACGTCCTCTTACAACATCTCAACGTCAGCCAGCTTTCCTCGGAGCTTCAGCCGATACGGTGAGTGTCTGATCTTTTGGACCTGCAGGAGAAACGTGGGGTTAAACCAAATAAATAAATAAATAAATAAATAAAAATCAACCTTAATTCTCATGGGGCTTTAAATCACTGTTTCTCATTGTTTACTCCTCTCTAAAGAATCTCATCATCTGTCCATTACATTTCAGTTCAATTGTCAGGAGACAAAAACATAAATGTACATGTAAATGGTGAAAGTCTGCCAATCAATCAATCAATCAATCAATCAATCAATCAATCAATCAATAACTAAATGAATAAACACATAACAACTGGCACATACAGTATCTCTTCCACTGATGTTAGCGTTTCTGCCAAAAGAAAAAAAAACCCTGAGATCTTTAACCTTTCTACCGAGAACTTATCCCTCCATCCATCATTATAAAGTTCATTATCAAGATGTTTTCCTTTGTCATCATTAATCTTGAGTAATCTGGGGAGATTGATGCACCCTCTCCTAATGACACACACATCCGTCTACACCGTGGATTTTATTACATTTTTAGTATTTTTACTAATATTAATGTAACATTTCACATTTTAATTTATTACCCTTTCACTTGCTGCATTACACACATTTGTAAAAAAACATTCTCTCCTTCTAATATCCATAAAGGCCTTTAATGGAGAGCTGAAACCTTTCATATGTGCATTTCATTTCCTTCTGTTTGGAAGTAGAAGAGCTTGTGAGTCTCAGAAAAAGTTCAGTACAGACCAGCTCTTTTGTTCATTGTGAGATAAGTGTGTGTGTGTGTGTGTGAGAGAGAGTTAATGAGTGTGAAAGTGTGCCATGACCGTGCAGTGTGAATGAGACGTATCTACAGAATGACCTTGTGTGATGTGATGCTTAGTGCAGAGGAGGCAAGAGTTCAACCTGTCTAATCTGCTGATGGAAGCAGAGGCTAATTAGGTAGTGAACTGCTGTGTGTGTGTGTGTGTGTGTGTGTGTGTGTACATGTCCTACTGTGTGTATCATTAACCTCTTCCTTTCTGCTGGCACAGAGCCTGATGATGAGACAAGCTGCGATTCACACTTTCTATGTAAAACCAGAGGAGTATTTAACAAACTGAACCTAAATGAAATGATAATGACTGAAATTTTAGGCTTCATCTGTTTATCTTTATAAGATGTTAGTAAATGTTTAAGTACATAAAGATGTACATCGTGTCAAATGGAGCAGATTTATGATCAGATTTCATTCTCTAATAAAATCATTCCACAATTTCCCTCAAGGGGGACACGGTGTCTTAGTGGTTAGCACGTTCACCTCACACCCCCAGGGTTGGGGTTTGATTCCCACCTCCACCTTGTGTGTGTGGAGTTTGCATGTTCTCCCTGTGCCTCGGGGGTTTCCTCCGGGTACTCCGGTTTCCTCCCCCGGTCCAAAGACATGCATGGTAGGTTGATTGGCATCTCTGGAAAATTGTCCGTAGTGTGTGATTGTGTGAGTGAATGAGAGTGTGTGTGTGTGTGTGTGCCCTGTGATGGGTTGGCACTCCGTCCAGGGTGTATCCTGCCTTGATGCCCGATGACGCCTGAGATAGGCACAGGCTCCCCGTGACCCGAGGTAGTTCGGATAAGTGGTAGAAGATGAATGAATGAATGAATGAATTTCCCTCAAAGCCGTGACCTTAATCTTCAGTCTCTTTAATCACAACTGAACGATTAGCTATTATTTAGTTAGCTTTACTTGTCTTCATTTATGGGCTCACATTCTTTATTATACATATTCTTTAATTACTGAAATAATAAAGCAGTATTGCCGATGGGACTCTCTGTCACTACTGAACGCATGATTTGAAGTTAATTACAAGTAAATCAGTTTGTATCCAGCTTGATAAATGAAGCCCAGTGTTTCTGTAATGAATCAGTTTATAGCTAATCTATGAGTCGTCATTCAGAATGATTCTTACTGAATAGATGTGAATTTTGGAGAGAAATTAACTTTACCTAACAAAAGATTATGATTTCTGTATTTTTCCTTCAAAATACTGAATACACATTAGCGGTGTTAGAGGTCACTCTCACTCTCTTACTCTCCAAGATTCAGTCCTACGCTCCGTGTCAGGGGGCAGTCCAGAGCTCTCGCGCTCCCGAGTGCCAATGATTACACCAGACCTGGAGAGCGGAGTTAAAGTTTGGCATCTGGTCAAAAACCACGAACATGGAGACCAAAAAGAAGCTGAGCGTGGCAGCAAGATGGTGTCTGAGATCTATCTTACCCGCCTTCTGGCCACCAAGGTGAAACACACACACACACACACACACACACACACAAAGTATACTGATTCCTAATTACCGGTTATATATATGTTTCTGCAGGGCACGTTGCAGAAGTTTGTAGATGATCTGTTCGAGACGCTCTTCAGCACGGCCAATCGTGGCAGCGCGCTCCCGCTCGCCATCAAATATATGTTCGACTTCCTGGACGAGCAGGCGGACAAACATGGCATCCACGACCCTGACGTCCGTCACACGTGGAAGAGTAACTGGTGAGACCCGACGAGCGAACGCTGGGAAAAAAAACAAAAATACGATACTGACATTAGAAACTCGGTTCGTTTCGGAAAATTGTTTTCTTAAGGTCAACATATCGAATGCTGACGCAAGCAAAAGATTATTCTAACTAACAGTTACTCATAGTAGTGGTATTAAGCCATATCTTTTATTTTAACTTTCTTCTTTTGTCCATTTATTGTTTATTCTTCTCATAGTCTTCCTCTGCGTTTCTGGGTGAACGTCATCAAAAACCCACAGTTTGTGTTCGACATCCATAAGAACAACATTACGGATGCGTGTTTGTCTGTCGTGGCTCAGACCTTCATGGACTCGTGCTCAACTTCGGAACATCGACTCGGCAAAGACTCGCCTTCGAACAAACTCCTCTATGCTAAAGACATCCCGCACTATAAGAGCTGGGTAGAGCGGTAAGTGTGTGTGTTAATATAGAAGCAGCCGACAAATTAACACTTGAAGGAAGCGAGTCAAAAGAGGGTGGGGCAGACACCTGAACATGAAACATAAACAAAAGGCACATGGCCAAAGTCCAGGCAGAGTCCTGACATTCAAACCTAGTAAAGAAAAGACGAAAGCATCATAAATGACCAGTTAACGATAAACACAAGTTGTTACTGAGTAATAACCCGAGGTAGTTGTGTACAGGGACGACAGAACGATGTTCTGTGGCTGTGTTCTTTCCTGATCTAGTGATCTTGACTAAACCCTACACTCTACTGTGAGAAATCTGAACACGTCCTTTCTACAGGGGTTAGAGTGACAGCTTTGAGTGCACTTTGTATAATTGGTAGCCTTGCTAATGTTGGCTATTTTATCAGGATAACTGACTTGTAGTCAGAGGTTCTACACTGTAATCAGCTCACATTCATAATTACTTCTATTTAAAGTTTCCTCTGCCGCTTGTTCCTTCTGAAATAGAACAGCACAAAGAATCTCGAGTGGTTTTCCCCTTTACAATAAATCTTACTTGTGTGATATTAGTATCTAAAAAAAGAAATAATCTGTATCTTATATCTGAACTCCACATCCAAGAGCATTTCTTATTTAGAATTCCTCACAGTGTATCTCAGTGAGTTTAGTGAGCCAAGCTCAGATGTGTTTCTGTCTTGTTTTCAGGTACTATGCCGATATAAGCCGTCTACCGTCCATCAGCGATCAGGACATGAATGCGTATTTGGCCGAGCAGGCGCGTCTTCATTCACACGAGTTTAACACACTCAGTGCCTTGCACGAGATCTATGCCTACATCAGGAAGTACAGCCTGGAGGTACGGTACACTAGATCTGACTTACGTTTACTGTCACACCTCATGTGCTTAATGCTGCAAGACCTAGTTAATAAAATGCAAATAACGCATTTAAATACCGCACACTTACCCACTACATTCACACACTTAAAGAAGGTTCTTTAAGAGTTTGTTGGATAATTAAGTGTTCTGGGCTTATCAACATAGAAAGGCTTGTAGGGCTCCAGGTGGAACCTTCTAGAGACATCTGATCATATCAGATCCTTTAGATTCTGATCACTCAGACACACACTACATACTGCACATTAAGGTATGTTGAACCAGCTCCTGTCCATAAAACGTCCTTATCTCATGGCCCTGTGGTCAATGAGCTCCCATGAGATCTAACTAGCTCTCCAACTTTGTCCACCAACTTTGCACTAACAAAAACATTACAGTACAAAACAGGATTCAGTGTCATCTGCACTGCTGTCATGTGTGGTATAAAATGTCTCATCATTTGTCCTCTCCTGCCTCCTTGTGGCTTTGTGCAGATAGTGCAGTCTCTGAAGCAGGACACATTGGCCCAGAAACAAAGACTCGCCTACAAACTGGAGCAGCTCATTGCGGATATGGACCACGAGAGCTGATCTGAAGTGAAAAAAAAACCCAAACAAACAAAAAACAAAAACAAGAACAAAAAGGGCCACAGACTGATCAACTGAATCATCTGAAAGAGAACTGAACTGAGATCACGGGTCATGGTGACGAGTCGTGGTGCGATCGCCTTCCATCTCCGTATCGAAGGTTTCACTCCAACATGACGTTTGCTTTATATTTTCATTCAAAATCAAGAGACATTAAATACCATAATACGAACTATCTACCTAGCTTTTTGTGCTAGAATAGTAAACATAAAACAATGCAAGAGACGTAGAACTAGTTCAGATCTCCTTATCACAGCTACTCAAGTCTACAGAACAGATCGAGGTTATACCATAAATATCACCATCTACTGCGTGAAGTGGAAAGCGCCGGTTCTCAAAAGGCACCTTAAGCAAAGGACACGTTAAAATATTACAGCCTATGCGTTAGAATTTCAGACATTCTTTCACTTTCATGTACACGTTTGCTAATGCAGAGATTTTGGGTTTACATTATGCATGACAGAAATATGCCCGTATTTATTCTCGCAAAAAATTCATTAACATCTTTATTAACTTCAGTGTGTGTGACTCGTGTCTGTAACGGATATAAACTCGAGAGCAGAACAAGTGTGTGAAGCCGCCTGAAGTCCATGACCTTTGACGCGGATTAATTTTTAATTACACCAGTACATAAGCTCTGTTTATATGGACCAATGGTTTAGCTAGGGCCAAAGGTCATGTCTTTTAAAATAGTATGAAGGCTCAAGCGTATGTAAGTGTGTGTTGTTTACACGTTAAAAAAACGAAAAACATGAGTGTAATTTGTTTTTCCATCACTGTACTGATGAGCTTCCAATGTCTTTTTAACCAAACCTTCCTTTTCTAACACGTGTGATGGTCTTTTGTCCGTGCTGGTTGGTTATCACGCATGACACATATGACGCTTTGGAACGAAACTTATTTGTAAGATGTCAAATGGAGCTGTATTTAAAAAAAAAAAACAAAAAGTATTGTTCATAATTCTGAAATATTCAAACTTGACTACTGCTGTCATAATTCACACTTATTGGTTTATTAGTTGTTTAAATGTATTTATTATTTTACATAAAACATTTTATTGTGCTGTTATGTTTTGCTGGTTCTTATTTATTTGTTCTTTGGTTTAATGTGTTGGAAGTAAAACCGGTTTTGTGAGTAAAACACAACACTGTTTTGAATTTAGTAAAAATATTTGTAGTTTTTTTTTTTACAGCTCCATTTTTTTGTGTATTTAACCTGTAAATAGTAAACATTCCTATTTTGAAATTATTCCCTTTTTACAGTTGTAATAAATGAATAAAATGAAATAAAAGATACTAATCAGAAATGTCAACATTTAAGCTCTGACATTACTTTTGTTACCCAACAATCATTAATAACTTTCTAGCAACTTTTGATTAATAACAAAAAAAAAAAACAAGTTGCAAAATCTGGTTCTATATAAATTTAGATCTAGTGTGGAAACTGTCGAGCCCTTAGACCCAAAACAGAGGTACAGGAGAAAAGGGGAACGACGAGACCAGAGAAATGATAAGAGATGAAGTTAAAAGAAAGCTATAGAGGTTCTTCTGTATGTTACGTTTCAGAAGCTCTACACTTACCTTTATTTATTGTAAAGCTGTTCATTTTGGGCTCTGACATGATTCAGCTGGTGGGTGACGGAGAGCTGAAACCTGTGAAGTAGTAAAACATTTCAGAAATTCATGCATGTTTGTCACCTGCAATAGTCACCACAGCTAAAGGTCTCACTTCTTATAAACTAATAATTGCAAATCCTTTCGTTTTTCATCATTTCCATTCAAATTGACTTAAGTAAGCGACCGATGTCGATGTTGCTTGACGTTTTTTAATCTGTGAAAACCTCATTAAAGAACGGTACGAGTCACAATACATATAATAATATCCTGTATGATTAATTGAGATCACAGGATTTAAAATGAAACTTAATAGTGTAATTAAACCAAGACAGCCTGCTAAGTTAAATCGTCTTTTTTTCCGCCGTCACTTTTAAGGTTGCTCAGTTAATCATCTCAAAAATCTTAATTTGCTGGAATGATCTGAATCCTATTTCACTTTGTTGCAAACTGAGAGCAGAGAGATTTACTGAGGATTCTGATAATCACTTCCTGCTGTTCACGGTCAAATCACAAGCCATTTATATCCCTGGCATTACAAGTGGCATCCAAATAAATGTCCAGCTGTAAATATCACCGATTAACTGTCATTCCTGTCTATGACGCTGTATGACTGAGTGGTTAATAGTCTACATTATGTAGATTGAAACAGCTCTTAGATGCAATATACATCTAAGAGTTGCTTTTTTATGTTGTTGTTTAACACACACAGAAAGCTGATAAATAAAGCCTGAAGTGACTGTAGTCTATAAAGTCAAAGGCCGATGCATTAGCACCAGGAACACATCCATCGGCTACATTTAGCTCATTCTCACAGCAACACTTGGAGCCAAACTTTATGGACCCAGCTAGATGAACATTAGGGCAAAACTATTTTGGTCTTCTTGTCTCCAGCTCCTGCCAAAATCAGATTCAGTTGCACACGGTGTCCTACTCATCTGTCCCTGTGACTAATACCTGAATTATTATGGATTATATAGCTTTCCGTGGTCTTATCTGTCCCTCTGCATTACATAGTCATACTGAATGTCCACAAATGTGACAGATAATCATATGCAGTTATATACAGGTATTACACAGACTTGTGTACTCAAGGGCTCTCACAATGAGAAAAGACAATTTTGCAACCATGAGAAAGTGAGAGCCTCAGAGCAGGTTGTGTTCACCTTACTACTGTATATACACTACATCAGTCACCAATGCACTGCACATTTCTTCACTTAGGATTAATAAAGTGCATCTCACAAGAGATAAATATACATAGAACCTATTTATAAGGAAATCAGTGAGGTGAAAATTCTGTTTACAAACGGCAACGTATGGAAAGAACATTAAAGAAATTTTGTGCACAGGTAAGAAAAGACAAACCTTGAGTATATCACACTTAGAAGATGAATTGATTATGGGGAAAATTAAGCGTAGTTCTGATTCTGATTATATAAGGAAATACCATATACAGTATGACTAAAAAAATGTTTGTATTAACACTACAGCACCAATCACAGACTGTCACTGCTTTAAAGGATCTCAGTTTATGTGCTGTCATTTTCAACACATTTCTGGAAGCTTTGAAGGACCTTGCGGTCAACAGAACCTGGAGCACATTTCTGGTGTTATAAATATGTTCTTTTATCATACTCCACAACCAGTGTTAACATTTTGTTAATCACTCTGTGTATCATAAAGTGTTTCTTTTCTCAAATGTACTTACAGCACACTCCTTCAGACCCTTGAAATAATCATTACCTGTAAAGAGAGGAAAGAAAAACAAATAGAGTTTTCTGTGAGCCCAACCTCAGATCTGCCAAGCCAGTTGAGCATTATAGAACACATTTATGTACTGTAGGATATATGAGCAGCCACCTGTCAACACCACCCTCAGGCTTTGGAGACTGAAAAGCTGTTTGCTTTCATGCGATTTATTAATAAAAATGCTTCACTTGCGAGAACCATGCAACAGTATACCAGTGGCATCTGAGCTCTCCCCCAGGGCTAATCCATGGTTTCACTCCAGGAAGTCATACGAGCCACCTCTCTTATTAGATGCTATTTGTACTGCAGATTTTCTAACCATAGTTGGAGCCATGCTTAGGCGACAGTACAGAACATACTCTCAATAACAAAAGCAACCTAATACACGCTGTTCCTTTAAAGATGACGGTTAATTTATTTTCCTTGGTTAAATTTTGACCGTATACTGAAACAGAGGCATTGAGTGAAAAATAATATTAATCCTTGACTAAGGCTCAGTACATGAATTAAAAGTGACCATCTGACCGTATTAATAAAAATGTCTGACTGGCAAATTCCATGACACTGAATACCAGCAGCATTTCACAGCTCCTCCATTGCCAAGTAAGTCTATCACCAAGCTAAGCTCTAAAAATGAAAAGTAGTTCATTAGATTTATATTGAGCCAAATGGTTTGGATAGTTACTACAGCACTGAAATAAATGTGACATTAAAATGACAAGTTACCATCTGAAATACTGTGATCAAGTCATTTACTATCATAACGCCACATATTATAAACTACATAATTGATCTGTTCACAGTTTCTTTGACTATACTCTCAAACTATTTTTTACCAAAAACATTTTTTGACAATTTGAATGTCAGAAAAATCCTGTTAACATCATTAGGAACTGTGTCCTTCTTACAATACAGTACAAAAGTAACACATTAACTGTAGTATATATTGACAGATTGATGTTGGACTATTGATAATCTACTGACACCTACAGACTCGGCTGTACAGCAAACAGCTGGCCTTCCTGTATACTGGTCATATCTGCTAATTCATAAATGTGAAACATGGATAAATCTCAAATTCATGATCAAGCCCCTTCTCAAGAGAAGGAAATGGCTGCAATGAAAACAATGAAGGCAAAAGCACTGGCCAAGAATAAAGAACTTAAGGAAAAGATGGTGAAAAGATAGAAACTCTAATAATGCCACTCCGAGGCCAGCTGTGCATATTTTGTATTTGAAATTGGTAATATCAATTATTTTTGTCTTTATTTTATAATAATCATATGGCCTTACAGGATGAGTGCTCCCTAGGAGAACGTCCCATAAGGAAAGAAAAAGCAGAATGGAAAGACCATCCATGAGCTAGAGAAGGCAAAGAAGACAAAGGTAAAGTGGAAAACAAGAAATCAGTAACACACACTGTTCTTGAGGAAGCTCTGAACTGATGGTCTGAGGGTCATCAAATCCATGCTGAGTATAGATTTACTCTGATTGTACTTCTTTATTAAACTGATGCTGATGCTCATTCTCATAAATTGCTCAAAAGCTTCTAGTTATACAACTGCACATGACAATATAGTGAACAGATACTGTACAAAAAGAAAATAACTGACACTCACACACTCTAGTGTCAATGAGATGATGAGTTTCCTTCCGAATTTGGCTCCTGTTCTTAGGGAGTTTTTCCCTCACACTGTGTCTGGCTTGCTCATTAGCAATAAATACAAATTAAAATCAGATTTTAGAATTTCCAAAGAGCAAAGAATAATGAACGGGACTTGTGACGTCTTAAAAACTGTTCACTTTTAAAGCAAAACTGATAAACCAGGCCAGGGAATGACGCACTGCACTCGCTACACAATGGAGATTATTCGACAATTCCTGTTTTTCTCACATTCAAAGTATGAACCACACATTCACACATATATTCACACAGATATTCAAACAGTTTGCAACTGGAAAGCACTACAAATGTCTAAAATTAAGTCTCAGTGAACTTCAGGTAAGAATGGAAAAACATCCCACTATAAGCACAACGACTGAGATGCACACTTGCAAATTCAAAGCCTTCAGAAATAGTCAGTGTGAACATATAACACAGCACCATAATTGGAGACGTGTCATTTCCAGAACATTTGCAGAGTAGAAATACTTGAATGATTTTTGCTAACACAAAATTAAAATGTCATGCAAACAATAAAAGTTCCTTCTCTCTCAGGGGAATTGGGAGACCTGGCATGTGTTGTCGCTTTATTTTCTATCAAATAATCACATCAGAATAATGAATATATTGATTGTAAATGCCAACATGTGTAAACTGTCTGGAACTGGGACTAAGATCAATGCATTTTTTTTAATGTAATGTGAATTTATGCAAAAATGTAGTACTTAAGGATTTACATAAACTTACATAAAGACTTTCACATTTTAATACTTGATTAAAATAAACAAGGAGACACTTCGCAGATGACAGCAACTATGTCTTATGTTTAATCTCATTAAGCACTTAAATATACTGCACTACAACATTTTTGAGGCCCAAACCAGACAGCTACAGTAGCTTGTTTCTATATTTGCATTTAATCCTAATAGAAACATTCTAATTGTAATAATTCAGATTCAGCATTTCATTTTGACAAATCCAACTTATAACTTCTAAATTTCACTTGCTTGTAAAATTGCCAAAACATATTATCTTTCTTACGGTCAGCTACTAGTAATCAATCTTAGACTATAAATTTGTTCCATTTTAATTTGATACTCTGCTGGCACTAAAGAGCGCTAGATGTTAGATCCAGTAAATCTTATCATGTATCCAAGTCATGTCAGTATCTGCATCTTTAAATGAATGTCATGCATCTCAAGAGATTTTATCATAAATAATTATTATTAAAAAAAAGTCAATGTGCTGTTCAATTCCATTTTATTTGGGTCAGTTCTTCCCATCTCTTCACTCAAATGAAATTGTATGTATTTTCAGAAAATCTGAAACTGAACACCAGTGGGTACAGAGTTTTTCCTCCACATCCGATTTCATTTGAGTGAAGAGATGGGAAGCACTAAAAAAAAAATTAAGTTCATAAACTTTTATAAAATACAGAGCAGAAAAAAAGGCTACAAAAATTTTATTAATTTAAGAGTAGTATAAATATGTATTTAAAGAATATTTACAGGATACTCAATAGACAGTGTGTCTGAATATTTACACACATTTTAATAGGCATTTAACTCTGCATAAGTGAATAACTTTGCAAAAGAAATGCTTAGATGTTAATATAGTTAAAAAAAACAAACATAGATTTTGAAGGAATCTTCCTAAGAAACACCAGCACTTGCACTTGTGTGACATCAAGACAAGTCCTTAATAGTGTTATATATAACACAAACATACATTAAGTAATGCTATGTGACCATATATAGCTAGAAAATTCTGCTGAGTGAACGGTAATGCTGCTATATAACAGGCAACCCCAAGGACTGAAGGAACCTGAAGCACCCTGCCTCGGTGAGAAAATATCCAGTTCGGTACCGGTGTCTCGTGTTTGAGAATTATATTTGTATAATACTGGATTTATAACATGCTGAATTTGATCAACGTGTTTACAAATGTATGTCTAAACTTATCTTTTCTTCTTTTTCTTCCAGTGTTCACAATTTGCCAGCCAATCTGCCATCTGCCAAGTTCTCCTCTTGATATCAAATAAGGTACAGTGTAAAAATTGTGTATATAAAAACATTTAAACATGTGGATTTGTTTACCCCGTCTATACAGACCATATCCAAACAGCCAGGCTGTCATTATTTAATTAAACTCCAGACATTTCTGGAAATTTGTGAATATTTCTGAAACATCAAAAATTGAAATACAATAAAAGAAATAAATAAAGTAATTTGTTGTTAATAATCATGATCCCTACATAAACTTTGCAACAAGTATGCACATATTTGACATAAAATGTAATTTATAAAACAATTATGTGGCTTCATTCTAAGTAATAAAATAAGGCATGTCCATGTTAATTAACCCCACAGTAACACACCACCATGGGAGATGGAGAAATGGAGTGTTTCGGCCCGGCGGCCATCTACCTCCGGAAGCCGGAAAAGGAAAGGATTGAAGCTCAGAACAAACCTTTTGATGCCAAAACAGCATACTTTGTGGTCGATGCAGCTGAGATGTACCTCAAAGGTACCCTGAAGAGTAAAGAGGGTGGCAAAGCCACTGTCCAAACTGAGGGTGGAAAAGTGAGTGAAAAGATAAACATCTAATAGTGTCTCAAATCTAGCAAATTGCCCAACATGACAAAGCGTTATAATGTGTTTAACCACTGCTATTTTATAGACTGTCACAGTTAAGGAAGATGAAATCTTTCCAATGAATCCTCCAAAGTATGACAAAATTGAGGACATGGCCATGATGACCCACCTCAATGAACCTGCTGTGCTATTTAACCTCAAAGAGCGTTATGCAGCATGGATGATCTATGTAAGAATCACCTAGAATATAAAAGTCATAAGAGAGAGAGAGTGTGCTGAATAAATTAATGATGAAAAAATAAATGTAAATTTAATGTGACTCTCCTTCAGACCTACTCTGGGTTGTTCTGCGTTACTGTGAACCCCTACAAGTGGCTCCCAGTGTATGATGAAAAAGTTGTTTCTGGATACAGAGGAAAGAAGAGGATTGAAGCCCCACCTCACATCTTCTCCATCTCTGATAACGCCTATCAGTTCATGCTCACTGGTACGATACTGCTCATATTTCTTTCTGTACCTATTTGTTATTGTATAAATAGTTGTATACAAAAAATCTGAATACAAAATGTATAATAAAATGTATTACACCTTTAGATCGTGAGAACCAGTCAGTCCTGATTACGTAAGTTAAAATCTTGAATTTAAATTCTGCAAGATTCATACGAAGACTAATACTCTTGTATTGAAAGATAATTTACAATGTGTTCATCTGTTCCACCCCCAGTGGAGAATCTGGTGCAGGAAAGACTGTAAACACAAAACGTGTCATTCAGTACTTTGCAATGGTTGGCATGACTGGAAAGAAGGCAGCAGAGCCTGTTGCTGGCAAAATACAGGTAAATAGATATGTAAAGTATGTACTGATTTATAAGAGAATCAGACCTCAGACTCCTCACTAAAATACCTGCCATCATCACTAGGGGTCGCTGGAAGACCAAATTGTTGCAGCAAACCCCCTGCTGGAGGCTTATGGTAATGCCAAGACCGTGAGAAATGACAACTCCTCTCGTTTTGTAAGTAGAAACATATATAAAATACATGGAAGAAAAATCACACATGAACACACACATATGAAATATATCACACACACACGGACACATACACTCATGTGTTTTTTGTTAAATGTACAGGGTAAATTCATCAGAATTCACTTTGGCCAAACTGGCAAGCTGGCCTCAGCTGATATTGAAACATGTAAGTATTAGCATCCTGTATATGTATGAAATGAGACTGAAATAACATGGCAAGAAAGTGTTAGTTACCTTACTACTATCAGAAATGTGATCACACATTGAAGGGTTTATATAATAAATGTGAAACACTGATTAACATAATACATTTTTTAACAGATCTGCTGGAAAAGTCAAGAGTCACTTTCCAGCTATCTGCTGAAAGAAGCTACCACATTTTCTATCAGCTCATGACTGGACACAAACCAGAGCTGCTTGGTAGGAAATCTATGTAGACATCAATGTTTTCCAAGATACTATTGAATTAGTTTAAAGAACAAATTTGCATGTAAAACATTACATTTTTAATCCTTTTACAGAGGCACTGCTCATCACCACCAACCCCTATGATTACCCTATGGTCAGTATGGGTGAAATCACTGTCAAGAGCATCAATGATGTGGAGGAGTTCATTGCCACAGATGTAGGAAGAAATTAATTAATTGTTCTAATTTCACAAAAGTAATGTTTTTGTGTTTTGTTTCAAAGAAACACATGCACATGGCTAATCTGTACTTGTCATCATACAGACGGCCATTGACATCCTTGGTTTCAACGCTGATGAGAAATTTAACATCTACAAGCTGACTGGTGCTGTGATGCATCATGGTAGCATGAAGTTCAAGCAGAAGCAGAGGGAGGAGCAGGCTGAACCGGATGGCACTGAGGGTACATATAAGATCACCCAGATGTCCCTAGTCTGTCAATATATAAAGTACTGTATGTGTAACATTCCTAATTATCAAGACAATCTTTTTCACTTTTAATCAGTCGCTGATAAAATCTCCTACCTTCTGGGCCTGAACTCAGCTGACTTGCTGAAAGCTTTGTGCTACCCCAGAGTCAAAGTCGGAAATGAGTTTGTGACCAAAGGCCAGACTGTTCCTCAGGTAATGTGTCATTATTCAGCATGAAAAGACAGAATAAAGATTTAAGTTATGTCCAAATGACTAAACCTCCATGTATAATATTTTAAGGTTTACAACAACACAATGGCCCTCTGCAAGTCCATCTATGAGAAAATGTTCTTGTGGATGGTCATCCGTATCAATGAGATGCTGGACACAAAGCAACAAAGACAGTCCTACATTGGTGTGCTGGACATCGCTGGATTTGAGATCTTTGATGTAAATAAGTGTTATTCTTTATGATGCACGTTCTACAGTTGTTGTTTTTTTGTTGCAATAATGCAATAGTGTTTAAAATACTGATCTACTACATTAGTTCAACAGCTTGGAGCAGCTCTGCATTAACTTCACAAATGAGAAACTGCAACAGTTTTTTAACCACCACATGTTCGTGCTGGAACAAGAGGAGTACAAGAAAGAAGGCATTGAGTGGGAGTTCATTGACTTTGGGATGGACTTGGCTTCCTGCATTGAGCTTATTGAGAAGGTAAATTATTTCAGTGAGGTACATTAAAAACAAATGCTAACTATCCAATCTGTCATACTTGTCATCTGAATTCTTAACAAAAATAAATGTTGCCAACAGCCAATGGGTATCTTCTCCATCCTTGAAGAGGAGTGCATGTTCCCCAAGGCTACAGACACCTCTTTTAAGAACAAACTGCATGACCAGCACCTTGGCAAATGCAATGCCTTCCAAAAGCCAAAGCCTGCCAAAGGCAAAGCTGAGGCCCACTTCTCCCTGGTGCACTATGCCGGCACTGTGGACTACAACATTTCTGGCTGGTTGGACAAGAACAAGGATCCACTGAACGACTCTGTTGTGCAGCTGTACCAGAAGTCTTCAAACAAACTGCTGTCCTTATTGTATGCTGGTCATGGCGCTGGTGATGGTAAGTTTAATAGCTGATATATTTTAAAAGTTTTATCTTTTAACTTTTATTTAGTTTAAGAGATGATAGGACCAGTCAAGCAGTGCTGGTAGCAGGTGCAAGGTGCAGTGTGAGGGGTGATAAGAGCTTTAAATATATATAAAGCAAAAGAATGCAATCAACTAATTGCAACTCTGTAATGTGTAACTCTGTGACACATTCAACCTAAAACACTCCTATAACTCTGTTACACATTACACTGTAACTCTGTAATGTGCAGCTGATGCTGGTGGTGGAAAGAAAGGTGGCAAGAAGAAGGGTGGTTCCTTCCAGACAGTGTCTGCTCTCTTTAGGGTAAGTACCCCAGCTGATTGGATGTGATTACACAGCGAGTAAATTATGAATTGACATGTTTGTCATGTGGGACTTCTACAGGAGAACTTGGGCAAGCTGATGACCAACTTGAGGAGCACTCATCCTCACTTTGTGCGTTGCTTGATTCCTAATGAGTCTAAAACACCTGGTGGGTATCCTTACTTTCGTAGATTTTTAATTAACAAATAAATTACTAATCTTACTTATGTCTTTGACTGTAAAACTGTTACTAATATTGTACCATGACATTGGACATGATAGGTCTGATGGAGAATTTCCTGGTCATCCACCAGTTGAGGTGTAATGGTGTGCTAGAGGGTATCAGAATCTGTAGAAAGGGATTCCCCAGCAGGATCCTCTATGGTGACTTCAAGCAGAGGTGATTGGAATTACAAAAAAGATTTATATTAATGGTAGAACAACTGAATATACCTTTTTTATATACATTTTTGTGGAAGAAATGAAAATGTGGGTACATTATGCATTTCGGAATACTTTCAGATACAAAGTCTTGAATGCCAGTGTTATCCCAGAGGGACAGTTCATTGACAACAAGAAAGCTTCAGAGAAACTCTTAGGCTCTATTGATGTGGATCACACACAGTACAAGTTTGGACACACCAAGGTGTGTAGTTTTGTAAGAACTAAAGAATTAATGTTGGTACTGAAATGACTTTTGCACCAGAAAAATGCAACTCAACATTGCAATGCAAATTATCATTTAAATTATACAAGACCTAGTACAAATGATAACAGATTAATTATAAAGGTCATTATGCATAAACATTGCTGTATTTTCTGATATATTTTTTGCATTCTTCCTGATAATTCAGGTGTTCTTCAAAGCCGGTCTGTTGGGTACTCTTGAGGAGATGCGAGATGAAAAACTCGCAAATCTGGTGACCATGACTCAGGCTTTGTGTCGTGGCTACCTCATGAGGAGGGAGTTTGTCAAGATGATGGAGAGGAGGTATATACAGTACAGTTTGATTAAAATGATTTTTGCATTCAAATTAAATCGCATGCGGTATTTCATTCTTTCTACACACATTAATAAAAGACACACATGATAAAAATGGAATTGAACTCAAATTCCAGGGAATCCATCTATTCCATCCAATACAACATCCGCTCATTCATGAACGTGAAACACTGGCCATGGATGAAGCTCTACTTCAAGATCAAGCCTCTTCTCAAGACTGCAGAGACTGAGAAGGAAATGGCTGCAATGAAGGAGAACTATGAGAAAATGAAGGAGGATTTGACAAAGGCACTCGCCAAGAAAAAGGATCTTGAGGAGAAAATGGTGTCTCTGCTACAGGAGAAAAATGACCTGCAACTTCAAGTTGCTTCTGTAAGTATTTTGAACAGTTTTGGTCAATTAAAAAATAAATACATAGATAAATAAATAAACAGATAAATGAATTAAATAATTAAATTAATTAAAATAACAGGAAAGCGAGAGCCTTTCAGACGCTGAGGAAAGGTGTGAGGGGCTCATCAAGAGCAAGATCCAACTTGAAGCCAAGCTTAAAGAGACAAATGAGAGACTGGAGGACGAGGAGGAAATCAATGCCGAGTTGACTGCCAAGAAGAGGAAACTGGAGGATGAGTGCTCTGAGCTGAAGAAGGACATTGATGACCTAGAGCTCACCTTGGCCAAAGTGGAAAAGGAGAAACATGCCACTGAGAACAAGGTTGAATTTAATTAAAGGAAGAAATGTTAGTTTTATAATAAGCATTTAAACAGACAACTTATTACTATAATGCTCTTTCACAGGTCAAGAACCTCACTGAGGAAATGGCCTCTCAGGATGAGAGCATTGCAAAGCTCACTAAGGAGAAGAAAGCCCTCCAAGAGGCACACCAGCAGACTCTGGATGATCTGCAGGCAGAAGAAGACAAAGTCAACACTCTGACCAAATCAAAGACCAAGCTTGAGCAACAAGTCGATGATGTAAGACTTGAATAGTTTATTTATAACCAAATATTGTATAAGTTTGTTATAGATTAATGAGTGAAAATGTAACAATCCCACATACATAGCTTGAGGGTTCGCTTGAACAAGAAAAGAAACTCCGTATGGACCTCGAGAGAGCCAAGAGAAAGCTTGAGGGTGACTTAAAACTGGCTCAAGAGTCCATAATGGACCTTGAGAATGACAAGCAGCAGTCTGATGAGAAGATCAAAAAGTAAGCGTGTCTAAAGAAATAATATAGAAACAAACACAAAATGCTTGATAAAATATTTGCATCATGTTTACTCATCCTGTTTTAACAAAACAGGAAGGACTTTGAAATAAGTCAACTTCTGAGCAAGATTGAAGATGAACAGTCACTGGGTGCTCAACTTCAGAAGAAGATCAAAGAGCTCCAGGTAATAATGAGATTTATACATCTTTACAGTAACCTGTGCAAGCAAGGCCATTCATTCAGACAAGAATAACATTTTTTCATCTTAGGCACGAATTGAAGAGCTGGAGGAGGAAATTGAGGCTGAGCGTGCAGCTCGGGCTAAAGTTGAGAAGCAGAGAGCTGATCTCTCCAGGGAACTTGAGGAGATCAGTGAGAGGCTCGAGGAAGCTGGAGGTGCCACTGCTGCTCAGATTGAGATGAACAAGAAGCGCGAGGCCGAGTTCCAGAAATTGCGCCGTGATCTGGAAGAGTCCACTCTGCAGCATGAAGCCACAGCTGCTGCCCTCCGCAAGAAACAAGCTGACAGTGTTGCAGAGCTTGGAGAACAGATCGACAACCTTCAGCGTGTCAAGCAGAAGCTGGAGAAGGAAAAGAGTGAATACAAAATGGAGATAGATGACCTTTCAAGTAACATGGAGGCTGTGGCAAAATCAAAGGTATCAAAATGGACTTTACTTCTAGTAGCCAAAGTATTAGATAAAGTGCACTGATACAAAATACTACAAAACATTTTCCCCACTATGCTTCAGGCTAACCTAGAAAAGATGTGCCGCACCCTTGAGGACCAACTGAGTGAACTCAAGACCAAGAACGACGAAAATGTTCGCCAACTGAACGACATTAACACACAGAAAGCAAGACTTCAGACTGAAAATGGTGATTATTTTAAATCTGTATTCAAAATCAGTCAAATTATTGATGTTTATCCCCAAGCTAACGTCACTGTTTTTGGTGACAGGGGAACTTAGCCGTCAAATGGAAGAGAAAGATGCACTTGTTTCCCAGCTCACAAGAGGAAAACAAGCTTACACTCAGCAGATTGAAGAACTCAAGAGAATCACTGAGGAGGAAGTGAAGGTAAATAAATAATAATAGTAAAATATTAAACAGATCTGTTAAGTGTGTTATTGTCCACATGGTAGTGAGCTTAGAGCAATCAGAATGAATGATCAAACTTGCAAACTGATAATAAAATGTTACTATTAGGCCAAGAATGCCCTGGCTCATGCTGTCCAATCAGCCCGTCATGACTGTGATCTGCTCAGAGAGCAGTTTGAGGAAGAACAGGAGGCCAAGGCTGAGCTTCAGCGTGGAATGTCCAAGGCCAACAGTGAGGTGGCTCAGTGGAGAACCAAATACGAGACAGATGCCATTCAACGTACAGAGGAGCTTGAGGAGTCCAAGTAAAATGACAAAAACACACAATGACAAACAGCTGTGATTGAAAGAAAAAAATAATTCACATCATAACTAAATTTGCAAAATATTACTGATTCATCTCTCTATAGGAAAAAGCTTGCTCAGCGTCTACAAGAGGCAGAGGAATCCATTGAAGCTGTTAACTCCAAGTGTGCTTCTCTGGAGAAGACCAAGCAGAGACTGCAGGGTGAGGTGGAGGACCTCATGCTCGACGTCGAGAGAGCCAATTCCCTGGCCGGCAGTCTTGACAAAAAGCAGAGGAACTTTGATAAGGTCTAGCATCTATCAACTGAAAGTGGTGCCCTGGGCAAAGTGACATACAGTCATAACATAACTGTCTTTCACATTTTCAGGTCTTGGCAGAATGGAAACAGAAGTATGAAGAAGGTCAGGCTGAACTGGAAGGAGCTCAGAAAGAGGCTCGCTCTCTCAGCACTGAGCTGTTTAAGATGAAGAACTCATATGAGGAAGCGCTTGACCATCTGGAGACACTCAAACGGGAAAATAAGAATCTCCAGCGTATGTTAAAAAGAAATTCACATGTAAATCTGGTGCACCCTTAAATGTAAACAAACAAATATTAAATTGTCTCTTTTCTGTAGAGGAGATCTCTGATCTGACTGAACAGATTGGAGAGACTGGAAAGACCATTCATGAGCTAGAGAAGGCAAAGAAGACAGTGGAAACTGAAAAATCAGAAATCCAGACTGCTCTTGAAGAAGCTGAGGTAACTTTCCATAATTACAACTAATTGAAACAAAGTAAAACTGGATCTGGATTATAATAATCAACATTCAGCATATTTTTCAAGGGTACACTTGAACATGAAGAGTCCAAGATCCTTCGCATCCAGCTTGAGCTCAACCAGGTTAAAAGCGAAATTGACAGGAAACTGGCTGAGAAGGATGAGGAGATGGAGCAGATCAAGAGAAACAGCCAGAGGGTGATCGAGTCCATGCAGACCACTCTTGACTCTGAGGTTAGGAGCAGGAATGATGCTTTGAGAGTCAAGAAGAAGATGGAGGGCGATCTTAATGAAATGGAAATTCAACTCAGCCATGCCAACCGCCAGGCTGCTGAGGCCCAAAAACAGCTCAGGAATGTCCAAGGACAGCTCAAGGTCTACCATAACTTTTAAATGTGTATTAAATAAAGGTTTACAATTGTTTCCCATGATAGTTCTACTCAAAGAGATAACTGTTTTCACACTAGGATGCCCAACTGCACCTTGATGATGCTGTCAGAGGACAGGAAGACATGAAGGAGCAAGTGGCCATGGTAGAGCGCAGGAATAACCTGATGCTGGCAGAGATTGAGGAACTGAGAGCTGCACTGGAGCAGACCGAAAGAGGCCGCAAAGTGGCTGAACAGGAGCTGGTTGATGCAAGTGAACGTGTGTCACTGCTGCACTCTCAAGTATGACTAGCTATTTTGGCCATTGCTCCTAGATTTATCTTTGATATTTTGTAACAAAATGATGTAATGACAACTTGTTACCCCCCTTTTGAAAGAATACCAGTCTGATCAACACCAAGAAGAAGCTCGAGGCTGATCTGGTGCAGGTCCAAAGCGAGGTGGATGACACCATCCAGGAGGCCAGAAACGCTGAAGAAAAGGCCAAGAAAGCCATCACAGACGTGAGTGATTTCAGTAATAGAATCACGATTATTTACCAGTTATTTTATCAATTAATTATTTTGCATTTAATATATACGTATCTTTCAATTTAGGCTGCCATGATGGCAGAGGAGCTGAAGAAAGAGCAGGACACCAGTGCTCATCTGGAGAGAATGAAAAAGAACCTTGAGGTTACAGTAAAAGATCTGCAGCACCGTCTGGATGAAGCTGAAAACCTTGCCATGAAGGGTGGAAAGAAGCAGCTCCAGAAACTGGAATCTAGGGTATATTCCACTATCTGAAATTACAAATAAAACACAGTATTCACAGATTTCTGCTGGTTTGGTTCCCAATTTGCATTAAAAAAAAACATTTATTTTTCAGGTGCGTGAGCTGGAGGGTGAAGTCGAGGCTGAGCAGAGACGTAGTGCTGAATCCGTTAAAGGAGTCCGCAAATATGAGAGGAGAGTGAAGGAGCTCACCTACCAGGTAATAATATAATTAGTATTGCAGGCTGTACAAAACATAAATTATCTACCAAATAAAAGAAACAATTAACAAAAAGTTATTATTAATGTTTAAATAAACAGACTGAGGAGGACAAGAAGAATGTGAATAGACTGCAGGACCTTGTGGACAAACTGCAGCTAAAAGTGAAGGCCTACAAGAGGCAGGCTGAAGAAGCCGTAAGTTATTATTAATTGGCAGTATATTTTTTACCTACAAGTTGGAACAAGGCTTTATTCTGAATAGGTATCAAATTCATTTAAGAAAATTTATCATAGTCAAGTCAAAGTTGCTCGAGGAAAAAAAAGTTAATTAACTAGGAAAAAATGGTTTAATTAATGTACTAAACAGATGCATTCTATTTATTTGTGACTTCATTATAAAAGGAGGAACAGGCAAACACTCACCTGTCCAGATTCAGGAAAGTGCAGCATGAGCTAGAGGAAGCTCAGGAGCGTGCTGACATTGCTGAGTCTCAGGTCAACAAGCTGAGAGTCAAGAGCAGAGACATTGGAAAAGTATGTTCTAATTTTCTTGATTAATTTGATTATTGTGCTGCCTTATTATATTGCTCTACATTCAATCAGTGTATGCAACACATTTTTGTTGGTATTTCATTACCCTCCCTTTCTGTGATCAAACTCATATTCCGTTTTATTTCTTTCCAGGCCAAAGATGCAGAATAAGGGAACTTCAGATATGGCAATATTGGAAGTAGTCATATAATATGATTTACTTGTATTATGATAACAGAGTAGCAATAAACTGACTTAAAATTCTTCTATCATCCCAGTTTTTTGTGCTCCATTTTAGTTAAAAGTCAAAGTATGTGCTATATTTTTGCTTTTCCTTTCTTTACACGGCAAATCTACATGCATAAATAATCATTCCAAGTTTTCATACAGATATAAAAAAATATTACTCAATATTACTATAGAGTAATGGTTCAAAAGTGCTACAAGGGCATTACAATCCACCATTATAAAAGTTAGATAAAAGTTCATTTGAATTGATTTAACCTTAGCCTCACATTTTTTAAGGTCTATAAATAACTGACCTAACAAATTTGACATAATGTGGCAGAATAATGGAGTGTAAGAGTAAGTGTGTGGCATTGATAGAGAGATAAAGTCAGATGATGTGGGAGAAAAGAGGAGCTGAAGACCTTGCTCAAACAGGTGTGAATTTTGACAATGAGAGGTCTGAATCAGGCAACCAACACTCTTGCCTTTGTAAGTCTATAGGATTTTGGGGAAATTTAGTGAATGTAGCTTGTCAGGTTATAATAGACCAAAAACTTCAGTGGAAGTCAACAGGAATTCTGGTTTATAATGGGAAATCTGTAAATCTGTTCAGTTAAAAAGTCAGAGGCCACAAAGTCAGAACTAAGTCAGATCTTAAAGTCTCTGGCAAGTTTGGTGCATGTAGCTTGTTCACCTTTTATTGCTGGTTATTTATAGGCATGTGTGATTTTAGAAGTACAGAAAAAAAATAATAATTATATAAATAAATATCTGAACTTTTGTATAACAATTGTAAGTAATTAACAGTCTAGCTATTTTATTTTTAAGGTTTAAAGTTTCCGAAGAATCCGAGAGGTTCCAAATGGCACAACCGTCAAAGGTTGTAAACTATTAGCAATTTGTTAAAGGTTATCATTATGGCATGATGCATGACCAGGAGTCCAAAAAAGAAAAAGTATCCCAGATCCATGGGTGGGACCTCTAGCTCTGCCAACCTGATACTTTAGAATGATGCTGTGGCTATAGGAATGTCTCTCAAAAGAAGCATACATTGGCTAACATGCAATAGAAAGAGACTTGCCATGATGGGTATCACTAAAATAGGATAAAGTTAGCTAAAAGACATAACCTAAGCCCACCTATCTGGTTAAACTGGTAATGAATTCCAGTATTCTCAGACTTGTGTACTTGGGCAAGGACTGACTTCATGCTTTAATTATTTAAATTTGCTGTCTGTAGTGTTCAGAAACAAAAGTACTAAACATACATAATAATCAGTACAAAGTGGCTGACATTAGAGTTAACGAGGCTAAAGATGTAATGATCTACCAGTTCAAATGACATTTCTGTAAATTGTAAAAGAGCTTACATACTGATTAAATAAATGTTTCAAAATGATATGGTAAATTTGCTTCAAAAATGTCAATTTTAATGGCCACATATAAAAACTGAGAAATTTATTTTATGACAAACATGTTATTTTGCAAGTCAATCAGACATAGCTTTATCTGAACAGTGACAAGACATATTTTCTATCTAAACAATAAGAAGCTATAATGCAGTTATCATATTTATAGCAGCAGTATTACTCTTCGGTTGTTTTAACAACAGTCATCAAACACGTTATTGTTTTTGAAAAACTGACTATAAATTGCTACGCACCTAACTTCTGTAAATCTGCTCACAATTGACCTTCTCATTTTACTGTTTCAGCTAAGCTATAATACTCTATATAATTAAGTAAATGTAAAATAAAAGTAATATTGCTCATGCAATATACAAAATGTAAAATCAACAACTATTTATGTAGGTGATCATTACATCTTTGCCACCTATTAAAACATTTTTAAAATACTCACTTTAGTTTCTTTTGCACCGAGTTGCTCCCATTGTGTGTAACCACCGTGTTCAGTAAGGCTATGAGACCCAAAGATACACGAGACACAATAAAGCTCAAACATTGTTGCCAAACATTGATGCTCTGAGGTCATACCTATAACAGATATGTTATCTGTCTTTATTCTCTTCTGGCCCTGCACACTTAGGGCTATTAAATATCAGCCTTTTATTGAGTACACTGTGCCACTTTCCAGAGTTCATCCTTTTAAAATATAATATAATAGAAATAAATATTAGCCCTGTCTAATACTGTTATACCAGTACCAGTCCACAAGATATCAATGGCCAAACAATGCAAGGGCCAAACAATGAAATATTTGTTAGATGCGGGTAGTTTCTCCGTGCAATATTGCTTTATATTCCTAAATCCGCAATGTTTAAAGCCATTAAATTCTGATTTGTTACCTCAAACATTGTTTGTTTCTAATGTTTGATTTTGACAAGGGCCAAATTCTAAAGGCTAGAGCATAATGGTTGATCTTCTGAGTGTTTCCTGTATGAAGTGGTAATGCATGTGGTGAGTGAAGGCTAGTCAGTCTGGTCTGATCCCACATAAGATCTACTGTAGCACATATTGCTGGAAAAGCTCACAGGCTGTGACAGAAATGTGTCAGAACAGTCCATCACAACTTGCTTTGTATAGGGCTATTGTATGGTCACATAGCCACAAAACCCATGCTGGCCCCTGTCTATGGCCAAAATCACCTACAATGGGCATGTGAGCATCAAACTGGACCATGAAGAAAGTGGCCTTTTCTGATAAATTACCATTTCCTTCACATCATTTGAATGTTTGGGTGCGTGTCATTTAGCTGGGGAAGAGATGGCTCCAGGAAGCACTACGAGATAAAAACAAGCTGACAGTTGTAGTCTGCTAAGTTCTGATGGGAAACCTTGGGTTCTAGCATCCAACTTCAGAAGACCAAGTACACCCTTTAATGGCAAAAATTGTTCAGGAGTGGTTTGACAAAAAGTTCAAGGTCTTGAATTGCCCCGCAAACTTCCCAGATATCAATCCAATTGAGCATCTGTGGGATGTACAGAAAAAGTCTGATACAAAAAGGCACCACCTTGCAAATACCAGTATTTAAAGGCTCTGCTGCCAACATCTTTGTGGCACATACCACAGCAGAAACTTCCGATGTCTTGTGGAGTCCATACCTCGGCAGATCAGCACTGTTTTGGCGGCACAACGAAGGCCTACACAATACTATGCAGGTTGTTGTAATGTTGTGTGTGATCAGATCAGTGCAGCTACATCACTGAGATATTATGATTCTGCCTGTCACAGAATATGCAATTTTTACTGAAATTTATTAAGAGATTAGCCCCACCCACAATTTCAAAACAATATGAGCTCAAACACACACCTCTATTTTACATTCCTAAATCCACATAATTTCCCTTACACCAGCAGTAATGATGGCCAGTAATTGTTTGAGAAATTGATGTACAACTGAGAATCACTGCCACCTGCTGTGCAGACAATGGAACTGTCTTAGAAGATTTGAGAATTTAATCTCCATAGATTCCACTGAGCTCAATTAATTTTTCTTTGCAATCAGATTTTAAACAAGCTTCACTAAGCACAGAGGTTTAAAAATCTGTCTTTTATAGGAATTACATTTCAATAAGTTTATAATAATAATAATAATAATAGTAAAAATAATAATCAAAGGAATTGCAAAAAATATTAAAAAAAAATATATTATGAACGTTTTACTAAAATATTAAAGAGATATAAAGGTATTTCTTGGGTGCTGATTTTCGCTTATAAACACTAAACAGAGTCAAAACTGGAAAATGAAAATAAATTTATAGACTGACATTTTCTTTTTCAGGAATATGACCAACTAATAGACTGCAACTTTACACCAGTGACATTTGGATGCTCCACTACAGCCAACTGGCAAAAAAGCTCCTCAGAAGTCAGACTGGCTCCAGCACACATCCTACAGCTGTTTATACATCCACAGGCCTATTTTGCTTTGTTGCTGGTAAACATGGAAAAATGTAATGAGACCATGTATGTATTTTCTATTACATTTTATTTATAATATATATTGTGACTTCTCAACTGATGTCAAGTTTGGAAGTAGAAATGTAAAATATTATTGATCTCTTCTGGCTGTACTCTTTTAAAAACTAAATGAAACATAGTATCTATAAACAGATTTCACTCGCTGAAGCTATGGTACTATAATAATAGTAACAATACTGCTACAGTAATAAATTACATTATTGCAGATACCATACATAATTTAACAACAATAACTGACTCGGTTGTTACTTAAAACCAGTGGCAGCTTGGAAATTAAGTATAACAACAGTTTAATTATTATTGCAGTTCCTTGTTAAGTATTAAGTATTCATTTTTGTAGACATCAAGGCTGAGTTTGTGTTTTATCCATCATGTCTTTCCCTGTACCTTGCATGCATAAACTTTTTAATAAACTGTCCAAGGTTATTACATACTATTTGCTATAACAATAATTGTTGTAAGTATTTTTTTCTATTATTTTTCTTTCAAAGGCATAAATACAATAATAAACATAATTATACAATTTAAAAAAATAATGTTTAATCACATTGTGTCTTGAATCATGATTTCTTTTAAATCTATCCTCTGCATCTTACCTTATTAATGTGTATCTAGAAGTTTATAAACCTATACATTTTGTACATATAGTCGGGTTATTTTTGTGAAGTACTCTATTTTCAGCCTGCACTGATCTAGCACACCTGTAGATATTTTCAGTCATTTACCAAAACCAAGGAGACACAAGGAAGTTCAATTAAATATTTATCATATTCTTTAAGTAAGAAATAAAATAAAACAAACAAACAAAAAAAAAACTATTTAAGTAAAAACAAAACACTGAGCTTGTACAGATAGTTAAAAAGGCAGTCTAAATTCAAATGCCACATTCCCAGAAACAGTACTCCTAACTTACATATTGTAAAGGGCATGCATGGGTGGAGGGCAAGTGTTTGGCAGATACTAAATGGTATTTATCATTACAATTATGCTTGACAGCTATTCATTTCAAATAGCAAAGCTACTGACATGTTGACTAAAACCTGTTTGGCCAAATGTGTCACATGAGATGCCAGTTGTAAACTTAGGGCACAGGCCAAGTCAAACAACTGTAACTAACACCAAAAGGGACAGTTAATCCTGGAACCCTTCAAAAGACCTCTGACATAAACACACCAGCTGTCTCACGGGTCAGCCCTCATTCCTTGACAGCAGAGAAAGAGGGAGTCGTTTTAACCACAATAACAAGACCTAAAACAGCTGCACATGTATACTTTTTTTAAAAAAGTTATATTTACATTTTTTATGTAAATGTAAAATTAAAAAAAATCTGTATTGTAAAATAATTTATTATATTTGTAATTAATGGCCTCTTTCTTTCCAGCATTGGCCATCCACAAGACCACTTCATTAACGCATTAAGAAATGTAATATATGTAAAGAAAGTAGTTAATTTCATTTAGCTATAATGCTTATTTTAAAATGTTTTAGCCTTTCTGACAAAAAGCCTATTATGGCTGCGGGAGACATGGAATACTTTGGCTTGGCAGGCATTTACCTCTGTAAACCATAAAAGAATAGGACTGTGACTCAGAGAAAACATTTTGATGCCAAAACAGAAGTGTTTGTGTTTGAGTGAGCAGAGGTGTATGTCAAGGGTACACTGAAGAGGTGTACCGAAGATGGTAGCAAAGCTACTGTTGAAACTCTGGATGGTAAAGTAAGTGTTGGTAACAAAAACAAGCATCTATAGTCAATATCAAATCCTAGGACTGTTGACTGTTAAACTTGTAAATGTGATAGACACAACTTTCTCAAAATTAACGAGGATGACATTCAAAAGTCTCAGTTTATTGACAAGGAATCCATTGTGTCATATTTTGTGACATGTAATACACCAATAATGAATGAATGCAGAATGACCTAAATCCAATAGAACACATATGGGACATAATGTTTTTGAACTTCAGAGTGTCCAAGAGCTCAGTGATGCCCTGGCCCAGATCTGGGAGGAGATACCCCAGGACCATCATTAGGAGCATGCACTGACATTGCTCATTCAAGAGCGTGAAACACTGGCCATGGATGAAACTGCATTTCAAGATCAACCCTTTTCTCAAGAGTGCAGAGTCTAAGAAGGAAATGGCTGCAATGAAGGAAAACGTTGAGAAAATTAAGGAGGATTGAGCTAAAAGAAAGCCAGATTAGAAGAGGGTTCTCTGCTGCATTAGAAAAATGACATGCAACTACAAGTTTCTTCTTTAAGTAGCTCAAAAACAGTAGGTCTCAAAAGATATAAAACATTTTTAAAAAATACCTTTAACTTAAACATTTGAATTGACAGGATTCCAAGAAGCTTGCAGACGCAGAGGAAAGATACAACTTTTTAGATTTTGTGCAGCATCAGATTTAAATTTTTTCTCCCTTATTTACTTTACGTGGCCCAATTGTCTGCCGTTATAAACACTTTTTTTATCGCTTGGCTATTAATTCTTGCCTGTTAATGGTTCGCTTAGCTGGGAAGATGAAAAATTTGTAATTTTTCCCCGTTGACCAAAAGGTGACACCATTCCACAGACCTGTGCAAATAAAAGCTTATTTTCAGGTTTTTACATTGAGTTCTATGGAGGATATCAGCATACTATAGTGTGCATGTGTTTGTGTGTGTTTTTGTGTTTGTATGTGCGAGTGGTGTGTGTGCTTGTGTGTTTGTGCATTTTATGAATGGTCAGTGGGCTGAATGACACTGAAGCTAATAGCCGTCTTTGCTGAACACTTGGCATAAAACATGAATAGCAATAGAAATTAGGTAGTTGTGCAGGAACTATTCACAAATATGTTTTTGTATGAATACATTTTCCTACTGGATATATAAAATTGTATTTTTTGGAATGTCATATTTCTTTTATACCTGACCCATTTCTGATGGATATCATGATGATTATATGAAACCTTTTGACATTTGCATCATTTGCATTTGGAGTATTTTAGATATTCACAAAAGTAGCATGTTAATTACTGGTTTAAATTATTAGTTAATTATAGCTCATTTTACTATTCTGAAGGTAGATGGAGCTTTTACAGGAAGAAGAATTCAAAGGATCTTAATAAATCTTCACTCAGACCCTACCTTAGGCAAAGAATGCCCTGGTCCAATCAGTCATGATGTCCAGTCAGCTTGTCATGACTGTGATCTGCTCAGAAAGCAGTCTGAGGAAGAACAAGAGTCCAAGGTTGAGCTTCAGCGTGCAATGGCAAAGGCCAACAGTGAGGTGGCTCAGTGAACAACAAAATATGAGATGAATGCCATCCAGCATACTGCTTCTCTTGAGAAGACCAAGCAACGGTGGCAGGATGAGGTGGAGGACCTTGTGGCTGATGTGGTGAGAGCCAATGCCCTTTTGAGATTAAAAGAAATCTTGCTGAGAAAGATGAGGAAATGGAACAGATCAAGAGAAACTTTCAGAGGGTAATCAAATCCATGCATGATGATGGAGAGAGATCTGAATGAGCTGGAGATTCAGTTGAGCCATGCAAACCGCCAGGCTGTTGAGGCCCAGAAACAGCTCAGGATTTTTCCTGGACAACTTCCAGTACATTTACATTTCATTTATATAATTTGGAAGACCAGTAGGTTTTGAAAGCTTTGTCACCAAGTTTTAAAACAGTTTTCCAGTAAAAACATTATACCAAATCTTTCACAACACTAGATAGTCAATGAAAAAAACATTAACAGTTGATTTCAGTAGCATGTTACGTCCAGGTTTTTCTCTTGTGGTCATTATATTTAGGATCACGATGCAAACATAAATAGAGGTGAAAGATTTTTACAATTACTCACCTTTTTTTTGGGAGAGAATATGAAAGTTGATAAAATTTTATATTTTCAAAGATGATAAAATAAGTTGTGATCCATTTGTACCTTCTCCTGTACAAAATGTACCAAATTAAATTATTTCTGATATACACTGTATATTAACATTTAAGAGCACAGAATCCCCAAGTGGGAAAAAGATCCCAGGGTGGTTCATCAAAAAAATAAAATGTATTTTACAATTAGTTAAAAATATAAATTAAAATGATGTATACACTGTAGGCTGCAATGATGGCAGCAGCAGAACACCAGTTACTCATCTGGAGAGTATAAGGAAAGAACCTTGAGAATACAATCAAGGATCTCCAGTACCGTCCCTATGAGGCCAAGAACCTCGTCATTAATGGTGGAGAAAAGCAGCTCAAGGAACTGGAGGCTATGGTATGATGTGTGTATTTTGTATGTTAACAGAGATGAACATTTATAGTATCTAAAACTCGACATGACTGCATGTTCTAGATGCGCTGGAGCGTGAGGTTGAAGTTGAGCAAAGACGTGAAGCTAAAGCGAACAAAGTTAAAGGTTAAAAAAAAAAGAAAAGAAAAAAAAGAGAATAGAATGAAGGAGTTCACTTACCAGGTAAAATGGAAACTGTTGTAGTTTGTTTTGTGTTTTTTTTAATGCTAAGTACTCACCTCTGTATCCAGACTGTGGAAGAAAAGAAGAATGCAAACGACAAACTGCAGTTGAAGCTGAAGGCTTACACGAAGCTTCCTGAGGAGGCTGCAAGTAGATGCAAGTAGTGTTAGCTTTGTAGCATTATAGTGTTTTAAACGGAGGTGTTTGTCATTTTTAAAATAAAAAAACAATATATAGCTTAAGTTTATTAACTTTTGCTGTGTCTCACTTTGGTAGTAAAACCAACTTTTATCAAACTAACAAATACGTACCTGAAAGTCGCTTAATTTCTCTTGACGAGATTAGACGCAAGCTAAGCAAAGTAGCCACCAAGTAAACTACATCCTGTCAGATATATTTGAACTAATTTACTTGCTATCTGACATTTTATTATCGTTATTATTATTTAATCGCTAAATAACGTTCAGTTCACTAATTATACGAGCTAACCGGCTAATCGTGTCATATTTCAGGCGCGAAATCCGTTACACGCGTGACGTCAGCAAGTTTATATACGGGTCTCGAGCGCTGTTGCGCGAGAAGAGAACTTTCTCGAAGAAAGGTACATTTTACATTAAGCACAACTTTCAACACAACTCCACTAAACAAACACAATATAAATGTTAAATGTTTCCTAATGTGATTACACGACATCAGGCATGAACTTAACTTCCAAAGAGGGCCTGATTATAATTTTATACAAATAAAAATATTAAAATATATATATATTTATATATTTTTATGTATTTATTTTTATTTGTTTTATTTTTAATATATTTATTTTTTAGTAATAATTATAATTTTATACTATATATATATATATATATATATATATATATATATATATATTATGTGTATTAAACCTCAAGAACCCATATACAGGTAGTTTAGATTGAGTCTACATATATTCTTGTATAGAATTTATAGCTTTTGATTTTGGTTTCTACATCAAATTGTAATCGAGTAAAACACATGATTTCCACAGGAGCTTCAGGCGAACACTCACCTGTCCAGGTTCAGGAAGGTGCCGCATGAGATGTAAGAGTCTCAGGACCAAGTAAGCAAGCTGATATAGCAGAGTTATTGGGAAGGTAGGTTGGGAAGATGCATGTGGATAGAAGATAGATGATGTACCTTTAATTAGCATATATATTTTTTTTTAAAAGGTAGGGTACCCAGGGTTCTATCATTTAGTTTTAGATTATTTATTACAACACTACCTTCACATAGATATAAAAATGTATTACCACGCAACTCACTAGGACATTTAAGTAGACGTTCCTGACCCAGGTTTTTCTGTAAAGCAGAAATATTTGCCATACCTTATACGAGTTAGAGAAAGGAAGAGATAAAGGAGATGGATCTTATCTATAATCGTCATGTGTTGGTTAACACCTTTAAATCACATTCATACCTTGAGTGTGAACATGAAGTATAATATCACTCTACCTTACATAGCAAAACTTTCACTTTTAATGCAAATTAAAATTAGCTGTTTTAACATGAACAAACTGAGAGGTAAAAATAGGCACAATAATAGACACAATTTTACCATGTTCTTTTAACTAAAATGAGAAGAACAATGTCCTTTTTCCACTTTAGGGCAAGGATGCTGAGTAAAGAAGTAAAAACAATGGAACTGGTCAATGTATGAAGTATGTTCATTTTTTTGCAATTCTATTTTAATAAAGACCTGCGTTTTTTCTAACATTGTAAAGTGTTAATTGTTTTTTTTTCCAAGACCAATTTCTATCCAGGGAATAAATGAAAAATAATAAACAACAAACGCATCTTCCAGAAAGTTTGACATGAAAAATATGAATGTCTTTATCACCAATTCTCTTATAAACAGTTTCTAACATGGTGAATCACATAATGTCATACAAAGTTAGTGCTCCAAGACATATTTGTGCTATCTGTACAAAACAAACAATACGGAAGACTTGAAGAAATAAAATAAAAAATCCCCCTCACAGCAGCAAAAAATGAAAGATAAAAAAGAGGGAGACAAACACCTATTCACATTAATAAATCCATCGCCATACTAAAAGCTTTTCGTAATAATGACAGCATACATACCTTCATAAGTGGCAAATAAATGACAATTATTTAAAATAGCCTTTTTAATAAAATTCAGACATCAAGCAAAATCAAACCACACAAAGTTATATCATGCTGTCATTCTCACTTCCTCAGTTTACCTAAAGATATTAATTCAAACATTGTAAATATTAAAACATCTCAACACAAAATTCAGTTGAAAATCTACACAAACCATCAAACGTAATAAAGATAAGGATTTAAGGAACACTGAAGAACTGTCGTCACTTTAAGCTCAAATCTTCTTTACTAGAGCTGAGGCAGAATGTTACCATTTTGTCATATTAAAACCAAATACATCTCCTTCTGCCTGAATTACAGTGGCAGTATACAAACTCATAAATAGAACATTTAAATAAAACACTGGCATGACTAATTGGCATGTTAAAAAAAAAAAAAATCAACTAAATACATACATACATACATTCATGCAGTTACTCATCTCACATTTCAAAATAGCTTTTAAAAAGGACGCAAAATCTTTTTTTCCCCTTAAATATACATTATAACATCAGAATCATGGGCAGTTTCCAAGCTGCAATTGTCGCCCTGTGGAGAAGTTCTGTGATCTGAAATGGCTCCCTCTCTGACATCTAATGCACTAAACAGGGTATTAAGTGGCTATTAAAGCTTAGCCTTAAGCCCTACAGTGCACTGCATAATGAAATGGAAACCATTTTAGCGTTAGCCCTGGAATCAGTCACACGTGCACTTTCCCCGTCATGCACCGAGAAAGCACATTTGTCTAATCAAAAAGAAAAAAGGAATCACTGTATTAGATAAGCATAGTACTGTAGCTCCATATTTACATGAATACAACGCTTGCAGACACAGAGAAAAGCATGAGGCAGTAACCCAGAGCTTGTAATAGGGAGCATGGAGACACAAACTTTTAGTTTTATGTTATTTAACACACCCAATCATTGACTTCCCCTCGCCACCTGCCATCTTAAGGCATCTCACTTCATTAGCTCAAGTGAATTTTAGAGATGAGTGTTAGATGAGGAAGTCAGGGTGCCACTGCTAAAGACATCACTGTATTATAAATGTTCCAGGTGACATCAACAGCACCAGGTTACACAAAACTATTTTAATAGTCTACACTCAGATACTGGTTTTAAGGCACCCTCATCAACATCAAACCTTCAGCTATTTCATTAGATCATGTAAAAGGTGTACGATGATTCTCATAAGTGTTCCTGGGTTATCCCACTTACCCCACTTATTTGTTTTAACATGGCAAAAAACTTTAATTGCCTCAAACGAACAGCTTTGAACACCGTACAACATTAACGTTAGATCCTTAACTGCAGTGGTTTTGATATTACACAGCTGGCCAATTGTTCATTATTGTATGTGGGTAAAATTTACTAAAATTATATGCTGAACAGTAAGTCCAATGGAAGAAATAAAAGAAAAGGTTAGTGATCATGCAATCCTTGTTAAACAGTCCATCACATGGCAAAATCAAAACATGTCAATGGAAAAAAGTGATAAATTACTCAATATTTTACTTTAGAATATTCTTTAGAATAAAACATTAATTCAGTATAGCTGATACAAGTTCCAGCCCACAAATGCTTTGCAGGGAACTCTGTCTTTGACAGGACAGAAATGAGGTGTTTTTTTTTTATGTCGTTTATCCCCCAATGATCCCCCCCCCCCCCCAATGATTTGACATACTACTCAGAGCTTTTTAAACCAGTCACTCTTCTGACATTTACTCAGGATTAGCAAAAACCTAAGCTATCCAATAGGAGGACCAAGTGCACCAAGGCACCTTTTGGTAGCATACCAGGCAGTCATTTAGATTTGTACACACTATATGCCTTTAGACATTCTTGATATATCTTTCTTTAAATGTGATTTTACCTCCAGGGAGAGAATTCAGGCATACAGTAACAAGGACAAATTTAATCTCCACAACCACAAAGCTCTGGTTTGATAGCAGCGCGAGGAAAGCTTGAGGCGTTTAGCAAAATAGCTAAATAAATAAATAAATAGATAGATAGATAGATAAATAAATAAATAAACAATATATAAGCATAATTGTAAAGACTGCTCAAGATCCAACAGCCATGTTGCCACACATAGAGAGAGAGAGAGAGAGAGAGAGAGAGAAAGAAAGAAAGAAAGAGAGAGAGAAAGTGCTGGATTCAGCAAGCAGGTTTGATGGACATTTACAATATTTGTTTCGCAAAATTATTCTTTTCTTTTTAATAAACTCTCCTTAAATACAAGATCCAGAATAGTCTCTAGAAGATATGCACAACGACAGGTTACTAAGACACAGAGCATCTCAATCAACCCATCTGGATGTGTTAAGGATATCAAAGCACTTCAGAATAGGGCAAAAGGACCAAGGGAATTCTGGGAAGACAGTCGAAGCAGAAAGAAGCACTGAAGAGGAGAATAAGAGCAAAAAAGCTGCAGGGATTATGGAAGTTTTACGAGGGTAGAAAGGAGCAGGATGAACAGAGAGGCTTAAGATTGTACGGTGAGGTAAAGCAACATTAACTGGACCCAGAGGAGGATCCCGATTGAACAGTGCAATGACTGAGCCCGCCCACACTCCGACGTGTTCTCCTGAGGAACAAAAAGAGACAAACATGCAAATTATAGACATTATAAGTTTTAAATTGAACAAAAACATAAATAAAAAAAAACTGCAGCATTTCAAATGGTGATCAATTAAAAAAACATTCAGTTTCACTTACCTACCATTGGGTTTCACTTACCTACCTACCTAACTATACTACTACCTAACCTCAAGTAGGAGGAGTCTCAATGGCCTGATGAAATACAAATACAAACCCTGCAGAATGTAGCCCAAAGAATTGCATTAAATGTGCTTCATCATATACAATGTTCAGGGCCTTGGAATATTTGCAGTCAAAAATAATATTAATTTTTTTAAATTGCCAAAAATAAACAGCTTGTGATGGTCACAAAGCACCAAGAGTGCAAAGTTGTTGAAAAATCTCAAAAATAATCCATTAAAGGACATACAGACCACTTGCTGTAATATGCATGATTAAATTACGGAGGAAAAATAGACAGAAGACAGACGATGAAAAAAAGGACACAAAGAGAAAAGACGAATAGCAAATGTTTGATCGAGACCAGCATTTTACCATAGAATTGTAATCAAAGCACTTCTCAGGTCCTTTCCGGTATCTGGCGGCGTTCAACACATCACAAGGAATTTCCTCCTGAACTGGAATGAACACATTAAGGAAAACCTCTAAACCAAACCTCTGTTTATTCTTTTCATTGGCCATTAAAGTTTAGAGAGAGATTGCTTTGCAAAATATCTAAATATAAAACATAATATTAAAAAAAGCAAATGTATTACTAACCAAGTTCAGTTTAATAAAAAGAATGCAACAACTTCAGTGGTGTAAAAAAAAAGCATAGAAACTTATAGTGACCGTATTGTTTTGAGTAACCATCATCATTAGATTAAATCGTCTGCATGATCATATCAAAGCCAAAAAACATGCAGCAGTTTTAGGTGTGCACTTTATTGTGCCTACGCTATTCCATGCTTATTAAACTTCCCCTTCCCCTGTGACTTAATATCAGTCTAAAATCCTGTTATTAAATGCAGCTGAATCGGATTGGAAGGATACACTCCATCCGGACTTGTGTGAGCTTTTCAATCTCGCAGGAGCTGCAGGGAAGTGTTTCAGCCACCACGAACAGCAGGTTGGTGTTTTCTATCCTCTTAGCATGGAATAACCTACAGAGAAACAAAGGATACTGAAGATTAAAACAGGACGGCCTAAAAACCACACACACACACACACACACTCACTCACACACAAAAAGCACAAATTCCAAACTGCTCAGACTCAGTGAATCTTCTTGTCCACCTTATATGATATTCTAGTAATTTTTCAAATTAAATAAACTAAAGTATATTAAAAATTATAAAATAAATTAAATAAAGCACCAAATGCTGTCCAATTGTATCATTTGGAAGACGTACTGAAAGAAATGGTGTCCACGTGTATGACAGAGTCACAGGAAGTGTGCTTTGTACCTGGAGCAGTTTCCACAGTCCTGCAGCATGCTGAAGGAGTTGGTGGTGTTGGTGAAGAAGAACTGACTCTGAATCGTCACACAGTTACTGCTTCCTCTGGTCTCTGTACCTTCGGCAAATGCAAAATCACCTGCAACAACAGAATGAACACAAACCTTAAAAATCTATTACCCTGTATCTCAATCTGCCTTCTTGTACAATTCCCCAAATGTACGTAGTCTTTATGAATTATAAATGTACATTATAATTGAAATAATACATGATCCATGGGAAAATCTACCGGAAACAGTTAATCATCCAGGTGCCTAAACACTGGCATCCTAATCGGAGACACACTAACCTGTGTTAAACCAGGTGTTGTATGCAAGGCCATAGAAAAGCTGCTGCAGGACAGACCTGGAAAAGGAACAAGTCCAATAATTATTTACTTAAACAATAACATCAGCTCTACAGATGCTATTGGATTATATAACACACATACTGTAAAAATAAATCATAGCTTATGTAGAGGAGTCACGTTTTGATGCTTACCAAGCAACCGCAGATGTCCACCAGGCCAAATTAAGTAAGTCTGCAATGGAGGGCTGTAAAAAGAGATAAACAGGTGAGCAGAGAAGGGATGGAACAGTTCACATGGCTGGATTTTGTGGCATGTCAGAGCAGATAGAAGCCACGATCAAATGTAAACCCTGGACCCCACAGCTGTGAGAAAACTGATGATGACGTACCAGTGCCCACACACACACACACACACACACACACACACAAACACATCATTTCTCTCAAACTCACCACGAGGTAGTGGCGTACTGCAGATCCTGTGTGGCTGCTGGACATCGGCTCACACGTCGACTGGTACTGGAACGTCTGCCTCCGGGCGTAGATTGAGTTATTATAGAGTGCGTGCATTAGGTAGGGATCTACTTCTCCGAAAAACAACCCGACCTGAGAGAGAGAAAGAGAGAGAGCGCGAATGAACAAGGACCATAGTACAGGATCTGATTAGCGCAGACAGTTTCTAGGATGTAAATGAATAAAACGATGAATCACATCATTCCAACAAAGCCAGACATCACAAACCTCCGACAACAAACTTCTGAACGAAAGCACAACACATTCTATAACATCTGTTTAACTGACAGCGATAGTTATACTATAATATTACACGATACTCTTATAAAATTCAGATTGTGATTCGAGTTCAAGTTTTGATTATAAATAAGCAGAGCATGATACCTTTTTCAAATGGTCTCTCTGATTAGACATCACCAAAAAGCCACCGTCATCAATCAGGTAGCAGAGCAGATCCTGAAAGATCAGAGCGGAAAACCGAGAAGGCATGAAGCTTCGGCTAAATGTAAAAAAACAACAACATGCAATTAAAGCTGTTATGGCTTACATCACTGTTGACCTCACAGTCCATCTCACAGGATCTGGAAAGACCACACTGTAAAATACACACACACACACACACACACACACACACACACACACGCTTAAAGTGGTGAGTAGCTGGATTCTTTCCCAGTAACTGAGTCCGGTGTGTTTCCATCCTACCTTGTGAGAACCTTGCCTGCTGTCAGACACGTTGCTGGCCAGAATCTTGAACTTGTCGACCCATGCCTCCAAATCCAGCTTGACCCCCACCACTAATCACACATGATTGAAGACACACAGTCACCATCTAGAAGCTGAGGACTGATCATGGCAAATACATTAAGAGGAAAAGCAAAATTTCCATTTTACGCTTAGAGAGAATTTTCTCCAAAAGTGCTGATGATGGAAAAAATGTTTAAATAAAGAATACTATTCTGGAAAATGATGTTTTGTGGAAAATGTTGTGAGTGTTTATGATTTACTGATTAATGAGATTACACTGTCAGCAACTCTGCCATGATTTATTATTGGGGTAATGTATTCTTATCAAATACACAACACTTCTGTTTAAAAAAAAAAACCATGACAGAAAAACAAGAGAATTTTACTTGTAAGGCTGTAAATAGATTGTATGGGAAGATACATAGACACATGCACAAATTCCTACCTGCTGGTTTCAGTGTTTTGCCTTGCACCGTAACCTCCACAGCAGTTGAGACGAGGATCCCCGTTGGGCCGTTCTCCGTGATCAGAGGGTCCTCCAGTGCTGTACGTCACAGATAAGACGAGTCACTGCATGTGTGTATCGGTTACACTATAGCAAAATTTTACACACCACTCGTTTACATTCATGTGTTCCAAACCCTTTGTGCTTTTCCGCACTCTCTGATTACTGTTTCCACAACAGTTCTGGACCTGTTTTTATAAGTGTCCCCTGCTGTCTCTTCTGAGTGCGAGAACGGACGTGCCTGTGATCTGACCTGTGCAACAGACCCCTGGGAATGTACTAAAGCATCCTAACCAAGCGCATCCTGTATGTGTGTAACTCACATGTTCGAGTTGGGGCTCTGAATATGTAGCCCTTATTGTCCAGACTGCGATGATAGAAGATGGAATTCAGAGGCTCTAAGTCTTCATCCCAATATTCTGCAGCTCTGAAAGAGACATCATCAAACACACACACACACACACACACACAATCATCAAGCATATGAACATGAAAATGAAACTTTTATCAAACTTTCACTTATTTTGGCACACTTACGTGTTTGGATAGACTCTCGTAACGCCTCCATCAGTGGACGCGAACAGCGCCAGGAAGCCATACCTGGTCCGGACAGCAAAATTAGCATCACTATTACATTCACGCATCCAGGATACTGAAAATGATGGTTTATATCTACACAAACATATATGAGTGGCAAATCTTTGTGGTGTGAGATCATTTGCATTGTTGATCTTAGAACGAGGGTAATTACGGTTTTTGTAGCAGAAGGAAATCAGCATCTCATTTCCCCTGAATAATCCAACACAATCTTGAATATTCCTATATTATTATTAAGCTTTTTTAAACTGTCACAGTTACCAAAGTGACCACAATGTGGCAGTGTGAAGCATAATAATAATAATAATAATAATAATAATAATAATAATAATAATAATAATAATAATAATAATAATGGTAATAACAACAACAACAACAACAATAATAATAATAATAATAATAATAATAATAATAATAATGGTAATAACAACAACAACAACAACAACAACAACAATAATAATAATAATAATAATAGCATAATAAAGTGCATACCTCAGATCAGTAACATTTTTTTGTAATCAGTTTTTTTTGTAATACTCTGCATGTGTGTGTGTGTAGAAGATGACAATGATCTGACAAAACTTCACAAAGTAAAGTTTTCTGGTGTTTTTACTGAGATCCAGTAATGCTTTCTCTGCTATAAAAACACTGTGTGATAAACTCCATTATGAAACTTTTAGACACATCTCTGTGTCATTTTGTTTGTTTCCTTACGTGTTCAGATCTTTGTTCTTCCAAGCCTTGGTGGCCAGCTGCCAGATGATCCCCGAGTCCAGAATAGCATTGTGAATCAGGCCTTGGTCACCTGTCACAAAAATACAGAACCATTACGGAGCTTCAGAACTGCTTTTCGCTTCATGTTGATGTTTATGTGAATCTTTCTCTCCTATTTTTATTAAATCAGCAGTGAAAAGCCAAGAAACAAGAACAATCTGTTAGGAAGATCATATCAATTTCAAAAGTCTAAACATCTTGCATCACGCCTGATCTATTTCAAGTGTCACTTGTCACTGGTTTTTTTAGTGATCAGCGCCCCCTAGTGCTCAGCAATGCGTTAGAGGAAGATGATGATGATGATGATGATGATGATGATGATGATGATGATGATTCAGGGATTGTTTAATTTAGGATACTTTTGAAGAGACATGATAAACTAACTGTATGTCCATGAAATGTTAATGTTGGCCAACAATCCAATCAGTCAATCCCTAATTACTAGTAATACAAGTCATAATAATAATAGGTGTAGGTGAGGGAGATATATAGAGGGATATTAAAAAGACAGCATGAAGGAGATAAGGTATACACACAGTCCTCTGTCTCTGGTGTGATCTCCACCATCAGTGATAGAAAGCTCTCCAGGAACTGAGTATTGTTCTCGGAGATGTGCAGGCGCTTGCAGTATTCTCTGTGGAGGAGGAGGGGAAAAAATACAACCGTTATAGCATTTCCTCACAGTCTAGCACTCTCACATTCACACACACCTCTCAATTTAGCTCTTTCACACACGCACACACACACACATGCACAAAACAGATCTCCACGCAGTGGTGAGCTGATCCCAGTACCTCGGGGCCAGGAAGACGTGCCCAGCTGACTCGAAAGAGTTGGGCAGCAGAGACTGAAGATCTGTAGAGACAACGAGAGTGTGATTATACTGACAGAAGACACTCGATGCGGCTTATTGAAAACACTGTCTAGATGTCAGTTTAGACCGGAAATTCTCTAGAAGATTTGAGGTTTGAGCTTTCGACAGGTCACATTTCACCAAGACATCAGCGTTTAACTCTGCTTCAGGATCAAGTTCAGCATCAGGTTTCTACCTGATACCATCGAGTTCTCCGGAAAATTCACTGCTTTTTAAACGAATAAAGTCGAGTCGAGCCTCAGGTTGTCAGATCTGACAGACTTCCCAGCCTTCCTTCTTCACACAACCTTCTGCTAAAATGATTTTCTTTCTAACACACAGCTTTAGTCCATTGAAAAGAGAATCGGGAAACATCTGTAACGGACATAAAATGCTGAAAGTTCCTTAGCGCTGAATCTGCACCATGTTTGTCATAATACAGTTGGTGTGAAATGATCTGTAGATACACCAAAACTCTCATTAAATACTTTGTGCAGTTTCCATAACGTGAAAGTAATACACCGTTTCAGCCTTAGACTCATCTCCTGCTTTAGAAGGTGGGACAAAAATAGCAGATTGCAATGAAACGGCAATCGATATCTGCCTCGACTAAACCAAACTCACGTCACAAGATCCCACGTTCATTTGAATAATTAAGAGAGCAACATCACAAACTATTAACACACCCAGAGGAGTATGTGAAGTCAGTAGATATTGTGATATGACCAATTTTTTTTTTTTTTTACTCACACTGCAGTTGGAGCATAACGTCACTCAGGTCAGCCTGGATGTAGTGCTCGCTGTATGGAGGCAACACCAGGCCTAAGCTGCAGGGGGCAACAGAGCATCACACACAGGACACACAGGACAAGACAAGAGCAGAACTCAGTGACTGACTAGAAGAAACCATTCCTGAGCAGAGGTGGAGAGTGTGAGAAGTTTTTTCATCCTAACATCTTCCTAACAACAGGATGGGTGATGACGTGCTGATATAACATCAGAAATAAATACAGCAACAATGTCCTCGGTTAAATAGAATAACAATACAGTGTCCTGAGGTGCAGTTCATCACCTGAGATACACTTTAATATGGGACAGAATTAATATAGGGTTGCTTATTTAAAATAAAAACCCAGACAAAACTTTTGAAGAGTGAATAATTTCCTACTGAGCATAATATAAAACAGTCCTTTACTCATAGATCATAAGAAACCACCTCATACTTTGTATTTTATTTCTACATCTATTTTTCATTTTATTGTGACAAAATATCTTATGAATTTGGTTGTAGTGAGCGCAGGTCTCACCTGTAATCAGTGTTATTTATGGGGGTCCAAGCGTAAGTTCGTACTGCCTCATCAATATAGCGCTAGGGACAGGGAATAATAATAATAATAATAATAATAATAATAATAATAATAATAATAATAATATCTACACATGCACACAGAGCACATACACTCTTTTACATTCTTTCATGTATTACCTCATCCATTGACTTGACGAGGGTCTTGATGGTCATCTCACCTGCTCGGCCGTCTATCATCTGCCTTCGGATCTGAAGAAGAAAGGATGATTTCACTGAAGCCAATAGCAAGAATAACTACAGTTAAATTCATTTCTGTGTCTATGTTTATACCTCCTGTTTATTGCTGTCTTCCACCTCAGCATCCAAGAAGTCCAGAGTCACAGGTTCAGGCAGGTCCACCACCTGAGAACAGAAATGCCTTGTGACTGACCCGGTTTTGCCCCGGTCTGATGCCACCCCTTTATTAAATGAATGAACAATAATGAATAAACTAAATGAACCTAGCCCATTTTACACTGAGATCCCACATAACCTCATAATGAAGCCTCATGGATTCAGTTTCCCTGCGTTTTAAGAATAAAGTGTGTTGGATGTGTTTTTTTCTGACAAGCCAAAAAATAAAAATAAATAAACAAATAAATCACAATAAGAGGTGTTAAACATTAGTCATCATTATGACATGATTCGTCATGCAAATCCATAACCGACCCCATAATCACTTCACACCAATCACACAAAGACGTACAAACAATAAAACATGTAAAAAGACAAACCAAAGGAAAAGACCGTCCTGAAAACCTTCCAACTGTCCCAGTCAGGTGAAGGACACTAATCTGAGTTTGTGTGTAAGAAGTGTGTTCTGGTTCCCTATAGAGCCTGGATGGTGACAGCATTGTATAAAGAAGTAGCAGAAATACTGTAGCAGGTCAGTTTACTTCAGTTTCAGTTTCTGTTTCTTTCACTCAGACACTGTTGTGATCAAGGGGAAGTCGTGGCCTAATGGTTAGAGGGTCTGACTCCTAACCCTAAGGTTATGGGTTCGAGTCTCGGGCCGGCCACCACTGAGCAAGGCACCGAACCCCCCCAACTGCTCCCCGGACGCCGCAGCATAAATGGCTGCCCACTGCTCCAGGTGTGTGTTCACGGTGTGTGTGTGTGTGTTCACTGCAGTGTGTGTGCACTTTGGATGGGTTAAACGCAAAGAACGAATTCTGAATATGAGTCACCGTACTTAGCCGTATGTCACGTCACTTTAAAAAAATCATCACCTTGGCCTGCAGGTTTGGGTGAAGGAGCAGATATCCGTTTGGGTCGATGGCAAAAATGTAGCCGTTGGCTCCCAGCTGCAAAAGAAACCAGAACATTTCTATTAGTTTTTAAATGTTTAGGAAATTTTTGAAAAAAATCTATAAGCTATTGTTCTGTTATGTATCCGAGAAAAATGAACCCTATACTGTATACTGTTGCCAGAGTGAGCTTTCTCTCTGCCATTCGATCATTCAGATCTATTGGGTATGTGGCTAAAGCAGGAAGTGTGATAGCTCACGTTATAGCGCGGAGCAAGTCTCTTCAGTTCGTCCAGGTGAACGTCCACACCCATCACTCCCAGGATCAGCTGATTCTGTACAGACACCACACAATAATCAGATAGAAAGAAGTGTCAGAGCACCAAAACTCATCAGCTACAAAAGGTTCAAAATAAACATCAGTGACACCAATCCACGTTACCTAACAAAGGTTTTACTTATTAGCACTTATTTAGTCCAATGATCAAGTCTATAAAAAGTTTATTGTGATCAAAACGATCAATGCCGATATCATATCGTCATGTTGTCCAGTCCTGCTGATGATGGAGAAATACCTGAGAGTCTCCGTCCATAGTGAGATTAAAGACAGGCAAAGTCCCGGTCACCACCAAGCCCAAACCCTGTCAATGACCAATATAAATATTTAAGTGAGAGCAGAAATGATGGCAAACACTTCTAATGAGGATGTCTTAAGGAACAAGAAAGAAAGGCTAAAGTTACACCTGTTGGTCAGGGAAGCTCGTTAGCCGAGTCTGATTGATTTATTACAGTCCCCTGCTGTGCTCAGGAAAAAAATCTCTTAATAATAATAAAACTCTTAATAAAGGAATAAACGAGAGAGCAACCGACACAGTTAAAGGGGAAACAGACGATGGAGGCCACAGGAATCCATTGTTTTAATCTACTTTCTCCTAACAATTACAATCCATCTCTGTCTGTCTGTCACTCTGTCTGTGTGTCTGCCTTCTTGTCTGTCTGCTTGTCTCTCTGTCTGTCTGTCTGTCTGTCTGTCTGGCTGGCTGCCTGTCTGTCTCTCTGTCTGTCTGCCTGTCTCTTTGTCTGTCTGTCACTCTGTCTGTGTGTCTGCCTGCCTGCCTGCTTGTCTCTCTGTCTGTCTGTCTGTCTGTCTGCCTCTCCGTCTGTCTCTCTGCCTGTCTGTCTGTTTACTCAGTTCGTATCATGTGTCTTGTCTGCCATTTGAAAGCACATTGGATAAATTCATCTCAAGACATTTTTTATCTCTAATAAATTTAATGCAGATGTTTTTAAATCGTTCAAATAAAAAATTACTAAATATATTCTGTTATCTTTGTATAACATCCTTAAGCACATCCTGACTAGAGAATTTTACAGTGTAAGTAAAGCCTGTACATTTTTAATAAATTGTTGGCGAGTGCCTTTATTCTGCCTTATCTACAACTCATTTCACCCTCACACCACATACGAGTCATTAATATTCATAAAGCAGACTCCCAGTGTTCATTAATATTCATAATATTCATTATCCTTCCACATTTTAATCGTCAACACAAGCAGCCGTCTTTTTCTCCTGCTGTTTCAAACCTAGCAAAAAATTTGCAGTCATTTATTCCATATCCTAAAACCACAGGATCATTAACCTGCGGTTCTACTGTCTTTTATGTGTGTGTGTGTGTGTGTGTGTGTGTGAGAGAGAGAAAGAATTTAATCCAGAGGTCGTTTTATTCTCTAATTCCTTTTTGCTTGTTTTTACTTCATGTTATCATTTCTCTCGTCCCAATTCGTCCCCAATCACAGACTAGCACACTAAACAGTATGTGAAAATAAACTGCCACCAGCTTTACTGTAAGATGGAGTAGATTCCACTTGACGATATGCAGTATGTCACACTCCCTCTGGCTATATTTTGATTGGGCATCATTTTTTTGTGATGGACCAATTCGTTCTAAATGGCAAACACAGAGCATTAAGAGCGTTTCCTTTTCCCTCCCTCTCGCTCCCTGTCTTTCAGCCATCTTGTAATCTCTTTACACATCACAATGTTGTGTCTCTGTGTCTGTCTGGTGATTTTGCAGCACTCACACTCTGAGACTGGAATCACAAACGTCTCACACGGACACGTCTTTGTTCCATCGTAAGCAAAGATAACCAACAACAATGAATGTGTGTGACAACACTGTAAAGTTTGTTATTAAGATAAAATGGCATTTAAACATCTTCAGGCTACTTCCATAATGATTCCTGTCCACTTGTGAAGAGTCTTTATGACATTCACAAAGTCGTATCTGTGTGTAACTGTATAAGTAATCTGTCATTTTCTACATTTATCCACATGCCACATAAATCAATCAGTGTGAAGTCGGAAGTTTTTTCCAGCCGTGTCCATATGGTGGTGAGAGAGAAGTGTGCGCTTCTGGGACGTGCAAGAACACACTAATGATGCAGAGAGACTCTCTCACCAGGGCGTCCTGATAAACGTTGGTCCACTGAACCTGCTTGGCACTTCGCCCAGCCAAGACCATAGGGCGACCGAGCACGTCCAAATACTCCTGTAAAACACACACACACACACACACACACACACACACACAAAATCAGAACAGCATATTAAGTTTTGATTCTGTACAAGTTAATAAGTACAATTAATCATTCTGCAGAAGCACCATGGATGCCATAAGTGAATGTGCGTGTGTGTGTTTGTGTGTGTGTGTGTGTGTGTGAGTGTGTGTGTGCGTGTGTGTGTGTGTGTGTGCGTGTGAGTGTGAGTGAGACAGAGAGAGACAGTGAGATCGTAAGTGTGATGGATTCTCACCTGGGTGTTAATCCTGATAGCGCAGATGGAGCGGATCTCAAAATAGTAACCTGCAGGAGGTAGAAGGGAAGGAGTGTATGTGTGTGTGTGTGAGAGAGAGAGAGAGAGAGAGACAGAGAAAGAGAGAGAGAGAATTTCCTTTAACACAAGGCATGGAACATGTGAATACTGCTGGTCTAATTTTAAAATACTCTGGAGGAAGATGTTGAGTTTAAGTGACACTGTACTCTGTCCTGTATATAACTCAACTAATCATCTAGCAAGCTATTCACGATTCCCACACACACACACACACACCTTTGTTAGCGCAGGCTATCCACTGCAGCGGCGTGACGTCGTAGTTGTGCTGCCCCACTGAGAACGTAAACACTCGAACCTTCAGAGGAGAATTTAAAATGTTTGACGTTAAACCTCTCAGGTGCACTTTTCGGCTCAGCACGCAGGATTATGCTAATTACCGAGCTGCACTTCCTCCAGAACAGGAAAGACAAACATATAGCTAACATGCACTGATCAGGCAGTAGAGAAGGGTTAGAACCTCACACAGACAAGTGAATAGAGAGAGACGTACATAGTGTGGATTCAAATTTCTAATCGGATTCAATTATAAGACTAAACCCCGCCTCTTTATTGAGTGCTACGCCAAACTTGACCTGAAATAATCCTTCATGCAGGTGGTCTTGACGCATTTCCGAGAACTGAAGCGCACAGTGCAGCTATATTAAAGAAACTGTTAGAGAAACTGCATGTAATGAACCACACAGGAGCTGAAAGTTTTCACACAAACTCAATGACATCTATTCATCTGACTGACGTTTTTCTCCTGTGACTTTCAGCACAGTTAACCGAAACCCCACCCGTGTGACTGAATGACTCTGGTTTACGTCACCCTGAGAACACGTGACCTGCTCTGTGGTCAAGTCTTCACCTGCAGGAGGAAACACATCACTCACCGTCTTGTTGGGCCAATTGTACTGCTCGAAGATGTCCTGAGCTCGATCCTCACCACCGTCCGTAAACAACATGATTATTTTATTACAGTTTGCTCTGGGGACGTTTGTCTTCTGCAAAAAAAATATATACATTACAACATGAAATGATGTTTATATGCATACTGCATGTCACTGAATGTGCAGTTTATACATGTTTAACAAACGTTACTTACTGAGGTCTAAAGAAAAGATAAATCTAACACTCTTGACCCGACTGATGGATGGACGAACGGACGGACGGACAGAAGACAGACAAGACAGACAAACAGATAAATGGCTGGACAAAGATATTCAGACAGACAGTGATAGAGACACGTAGACAGAATGATGTTTATCTGATTCTTTATTAATAGCTCACTGAATTACAGATGGACAGACAGACATACGGACAGACAGACGGTCAGAGAAACAATGCAGATGTCTTACATTGAGCAGCTGGTTGAAGGCAAAGTGGAATCCTGATTTGTAGTCCGTCGTGCCTTTGGCCTGCATCTGTGACACGTGTTCTTTAAAGATTTTTTTGTTCCTCACATTCGCCTGAACCAAATGTTTAAAACACGGCACGACTGCCTCGGCCTTCTCGTTAAACTGAAGACAGGAGAGAGAGAGGGAGAGGGAGAGAGAGAGGAGAAAAACATGTGTGTGTGTGTGTGTACGTGTGTGTGTGTATACATGTGTGTGTGTGCACGTGTGTGTGTGTGTGTGCACGTGTGTGTCTCTGCGCATGTACATGTGTGTGTGTGTGTGTGTGTGTGTACTCCTGCTTACTCGTGCCACATTAACGTAATCGTCATCAGATAGCGTGTCCAACATTTCCGTTACTGAAGCTTTAATCAGCTTCAGAGTTAAACCACTCACACTGCCACTCCTACAGAGAGAGAGTGTGTGAGAGAGAGAGAGAGAGAGAGAGAGAGAGAGAGAGAGAGAGAGAGAGAGTGAGAGAGAGAGAGAGAGAGAGAGAGAGTGAGAGAGTGTCAGAGAGAGAGAGAGAGAGAGTGTGAGAGAGAGACATCAGTTATCTTTATCTTAAATATCAGTTAATTAGAATTATTATAAACACCAATAAAAAATGATCAGTTTTTGGACAAAAGAGAAATCAGGCTGAACATTTTGACAAGAAAAGAAAGGCAAATAGCAACAAAGCTATTTACTGTAAATCTAATCATTTTAGTCAATTTAAAGATGCCTGCTTGCACCGCTGAAACCGAGTAAAGGGCTTTAGGGACAATTTTACTTTAATCAATGACATACTCCAGTTTATAAGGTTCAATACAATTATGGTTCACATCCTGCAGACACAAACACTCACACGTCCACGAGGATGACCATGTCTTTGGGGGATGAAGCTCCTTGGATATACCTAGAAAAGCAACACAAAAAATATTTACAACCATTTATCATTTAGTTTTTTCTCAGTCCAATCAGAGTGAACTCCCAGTCCAATCAGAGTGAACTCCCAGTCCAATCAGAGTGAACTCCCAGTCCAGTCAGAGTGAACTCCCAGTCCAATCAGAGTGAACTCCCAGTCCAATCAGAGTGAACTCCCAGTCCAGTCAGAGTGAACTCCCAGTCCAATCAGAGTGAACTCCCAGTCCAGTCAGAGTGAACTCCCAGTCCAATCAGAGTGAACTCCCAGTCCAATCAGAGTGAACTCCCAGTCCAATCAGAGTGAACTCCCAGTCCAGTCAGAGTGAACTCCCAGTCCAATCAGAGTGAACTCCTCGTCTTTATCTAGTTCTCGCTCATTTAACATCACAGTGCAGCTGATTGCACCTGAAAAGGAATGCTCTGATTGGCTAACATCTGTGTGATTGACAGAAAAGTGGCCAATGTTCTAGGTACAATGCTCGTGGTAAAATATTCCTACAAGTTGGAGTGTGAGACTGACCAGGGCCTCCGCCGCACATCATACAGGTCGATCTTATCCGGCGCTCTCCACGGTGTGGCTGCAGAGACACGGGACAACATCTAAATGAGCATGAAGCTGAACACTGCTGTAGACCTTTAGGATATTAGATTTGTTTCCGCTAAAACAATCTGTGTTCTGAACACATTCAGTGTTTTAATGTTAAAACACATTACATTAAAGAACAAGGACATTTCAGGACACACACGATAAGGGCCTAAAGGTCAGAGGTCGTACCTGGATAATACCTGGTGACGCCGGTGGCACTGCCGAATGCCTGCCAGAGCAGTGAGGGGTCGTCTCTACTGTTCTCCATAAAAACCCTCTCCAACGCCTGAGTCCAGTTCAGCTCATTCAGAATCACCGGCGCTACAGCACAGAGAGAGAGAGAGGGGGGGGGGGGGAGAGAAAGACAGAGAGGGGGGAGGGAGGGAGGGAGAGAAAGACAGAGAGAGGGGGGGGGAGGGAGAGAAAGACAGAGAGAGAGAGAGAGAGAGAGAGAGAGAAAGAGAGAGAGAGAGAGAGAGAAAGAGAGAGAGAGAGAGAGAAAGAGAGAGAGAGGGAGGGAGGGAGGGAGAGAGAGAGAGACAGCGAGAGAGAGCGGGAGAGAAAGACAGAGAGAGAGGGAGGGAGACAGCGAGAGAGAGAGAGAAAGAAAAAGAGAGAGAGAGGGAGGGAGAGAATGAAAGAAACAAAAATAAAAGAAAACATACTTAGAGAAATGTTCAGCTAATTTGCTGTCCACTGGGACTCTCTATCATTCCATCATCCCTCTCTCTCTCTCTCCCTCTTTCGTGTTGCGCAGGAGCAAGTCTCTATAAGCTCTGCCATGGTGATGAGTCGGGATTAATTCTAGATGAGGAAGCTGTAATGTCACTACTGTGCATCAGGGGAAAGAGGGAATGACTGATTAGTTCTGCATATTCAAAACAACAACAATCCATCTGTCCTAGATTTACCTGCATCTCTCTCTCTCTCTCTTTCTCTCTCTCACTCTCTCTCTCTTTCTCTGACTCTCTGTGTGACTCTGCCTCGCTCTCCCTGTCACCTGAAGTCCCTGTGATGTGGATTAACACAGACTCGGCGTCTTTTCTAGCTAGCCTCCTTCCGCAGCATCGTCCTCCGTTCACTCGCTACTTTGGGACAGTATGAATTTATAACATATTATTATTCTGAAGATAAACCTGCCACCAGCTAGCGGCGTCAGAGAGACGCTAACCTTTAGATTCTGTCTATGTGAGCGCTCACAGAGCTCCTGTTTAACACAAAACAACAAAATCAAATCAATCAAACTACCAAACACTCACATGATGTAAAATATGTGTGAAAAAACATTCAAATCTTATTTAACTTCAACTGTTTAGAGATTTAGCTAATTTTAACAAACTAGCACATCTAATGCACCTTTAATCAATCTAATCTCTGCAGCTGTGTGTGTGTGTGTGTGTGTGTGTGTGTGTGTGTGTGTGTGTGTGTGTGTGTGTGTGTGTGTGTGTGTGTGTGTTGGTTGCTCAGTCAGACACATTTATGTCCAGGTGAGTGAGACGACTTTAATGCTAGCTGGTAGACAGAACGTTTCTCACTGTGTTAGCATCGTTATCATTGCAGGTGTCAGGTGTCTGTGATCAGAACAGGGTTTATCAGGCACAGCTGTAACAGTGTTAAGTGTGATTTTAACCCTGAGTCCTGAGTGTTAGTGTTAAGAATAAAGCTCAGTGCAGCACTTCTTCTGTACCTCCTTTGTAGATGTCTGTGGGGATCTGAACCGCTGTGCACGAGTAGTTCACGTTGTTTTTGAAATTTGGGTCGTAAACAAAATCCAGCTTCAGAGACATCTGAGGATCCATCTCCTCCCCGTCCTGCTCGGAGAACCAAGAGGGTCTAACACTGATTTATACACACACACACAAATACACACAGTAACACACACACACCTCAAACACACAAATACACAGCACAAGCTTAGGACACACACAATCTCTCACACACACACACGCACACACAAATACACACAGTAACACACACACACCTCATAAACACACAAATACACAGCACAAGCTTACAACGACACACACAATCTCTCTCTCTCTCACACATACACACAAATACACACAGTAACACACACACACCTCATAAACACACAAATACACAGCACAAGCTTACAACGACACACACAATCTCTCTCTCTCTCACACACACACACACAAATACACACAGTAACACACACTTCATAAACACACAAATACACAGCACAAGCTTACAATGACACACACAATCTCTCTCTCTCTCTCACACACACACGCACACGCACACGCACACACAGATACACACTAACACACTCACATATTCCATCTCAGCCTTGGAGTCGTAGTACTCGATCTCCCACTCCTGCAGGATTAGAGATGAAGGTAACATTACTGCTTCACCGCTCGCTCTCCTGACTCTGAGCTCGGGGAAGTCAGATCCCTCGAGATGTTTTAATCCAGATGATTACACACGCCGTCAGGGACATGAGGTTTATTCAGAGACTATTTATTTATTGATTTATTTATTTATTAAATTTGTGATTTATTTTTTTTTTTTTTAAGCAATAATTTCTTCAAACTGTTCATGTTGTACTTTAAGAGCAGTCATGTTGATCTACTCAAGCTGCTGTCATGACAACAAAATGACGCCCGACCACAAGCCACCCCCTCGCCCCCATCCGCCAACCCATAAGGTCACTGGGTCTAGGACTACTTTTGGTGCTGAAACAGAGATAAATTGTTGCGTGAGAACCAGCTCATCTTTGGTGGAAACTCAGATGAGGTCAGTAAAAAAAATTAAATAAATAACGACATTAACTGGAACTCTTCTTTATGACCTGAATGAACTGAATACATTAAGGAATGATTTAACATGAGCTAGAAATGAGATGTAACAGAATTTTAAAACACAAATAAGCTGTGTGTGTGTGTGTGTGTGTGTGTATTGTATGTGTGTGTATTGTATGTGTGTGTATTGTGTGTGTGTGTGTGTGTGTATTGTATGTGTGTAGTGTGTGTGTGCGTGTGTGTGTATTGTATGTGTGTATTGTATGTGTGTATTGTATGTGTGCGTGCGTGTGTGTGTATTGTGTGTGTGTGTGTGTGTGTGTGTGTGTGTGTGTGTATTGTATGTGTGTATTGTATGTGTGTGCGTGTGTGTGTGTGTGTGTGTGTGTGAGCGTGTGAGCTCCATGTGGAATAACAAGCTGCTGAGCTTCACCACCTGCAGAAGACGACGTCACTCAGCCACTACGAATCCCTTCATTATCATCACCTCTCACAGCGTGTGTGTGAATGCTGTAGGAGCCTTTATCCAGTAAATTTCACCCCCCCCCTGTCTCTCTCTCTCTCTCTCTCTTTCTTTCTCTCTCTCTCATTCTCCCTCTCTCTCTCTCTCCTCAGATTCCTCTTAATCCATCCATCTCTTTCTGCTAACATCTTGCTCTTTTGAACAGATTCGAAGACGCTGTTCAAACCTCGAGGCAAATGCACCAAGCCGTCATCAGGTGCTGTTCGTTTCTGTAACAGCAGCTCAGACGCTTCTTATACGTGATTATTGTTTCTATAGTAACAGCTCATTTACAGAGACGTAGGTGATGGAAGCTCCTCTAATAATAATAATAATAAAGCCAATGTGTACAATCTCTGATATGATCAGGTTTTATTGAAGGAGTCTCCAGTGTCAGTAACGACAGAAACGTGTTCCCTGAAGTTCCAGAGCAGTAATGCAACAATAAATGGATAAAAGTATGTGGTGTCATTCATTAAGAAATAAAAATGTGCTGTGGGGTAAGAGGGCACGTACTGTTACAGTAAAATAATCTCCTGGCTTGTAGAAGTAACTCCACTGTTATTCATTTCCACTAACAGCGTTTCCCCGAGTGTTTCATTCCTTACTTATACTGCTGAACGTGAGCACCAGGCTGACATGGACCTCATTAGAGAGCTGCTCCCCGAGGCGTCATGTAATTGATTTTTTAATAATTAAGGAGCACCCATGTTAAATGTAGCAGATAAAAAATAGTCTCATAAATCCTGGTGTTTTTATTACGCATTAAACAGGACTGCGGACGTTAAATAAGAAAACTGGGACCTTCTGACCTTGATTCCATCCTGCCATCGATGAGCCGTCTGCACTCTCTCTGCTTCTGTGGCCAGTTTCTGTCCAAAAAAAGGATTATTACTTACACATGATGTTAATGAGTTAATGAGTTTTAGTCTGTTTGACTAAAACACACGGTGCCCTCACTCACTCACTCACTCCCTCACTCACTCCCTCACTCACTCACTCACTCACTCCCTCACTCCCTCACTCACTCACTCCCTCACTCACTCCCTCACTCACTCCCTCACTCACTCACTCACTCCCTCACTCCCTCACTCACTCACTCCCTCACTCACTCACTCACTCACTCACTCACTCCCTCACTCACTCACTCCCTCACTCCCTCACTCACTCCCTCACTCCCTCACTCACTCACTCCCTCACTCCCTCACTCACTCACTCACTCACTCACTCACTCCCTCACTCACTCACTCACTCCCTCCCTCACTCACTCACTCCCTCACTCCCTCACTCACTCACTCCCTCACTCCCTCACTCCCTCACTCACTCACTCACTCACTCACTCACTCCCTCACTCACTCACTCCCTCACTCACTCCCTCACTCACTCCCTCCCTCACTCACTCCCTCACTCACTCCCTCACTCACTCCCTCACTCACTCCCTCACTCACTCCCTCACTCACTCACTCCCTCACTCCCTCCCTCACTCACCTCCAGCGCCTTCTTCTTTTTGGACAGCAGCTTCTCGATGTCTGAGGCCACTTTCTCCACTATCTCTCTGGGATTGTTCCTGACGAGGGTGTACTGCCTCCTCTTCTCACTGTACAGCTGAAACACAGCCGAGAGAGAGAGAGAGAGAGAGTGAGAGAGAGAGTGAGTGAGTGAGAGAGAGAGAGAGAGAGAGAGAGAGTGAGAGAGAGAGAGAGAGAGAGAGAGAGAGAGAGAGAGAGAGAGAGAGAGAGAGAGAGAGAGCGAGCGATAGTGAGAGAGAGACAGACAGAGAGAGAGAGAGAGGGACAGAGAGAGAGAGAGTGAGAGAGAGGGATAAAAAACAAATACCAGATGATTCATTTTTGAATGATTCAGTTTCTAAATGAATTCCTCCTCCACATCTTACAGCCATCTAACTCTCCATCTATTTGTACATTTCTCACACCAAGAACAAAAATCATTCTTGCTACATGCAGGCTTTTGTTTATAGGTATAAAGTTTATAGAGGAAGAGGAAGTGCAGCTGAGAGGTAGGAAGGAGGGGGAAAATACAGGAGCCTTATATCACCAGAGTTATGGGAAAACAGTTCACTCAGTCACACACCAGTATAGCAGTCTGATACAAGGTGAGTGAACTGACATGTGAATCTGGAATGACCAAGAGCTTCGTCCACTGAACATACACACACACACACACACACACACATACATGCTTATTATGGATGCAGTCAAAGGCCTACAGTGAAGTGTGAATCAGAACACAATCAAAACTGATGTTTGTCTGCTGCTCGACTACATGGAGCAGATCAACAATGAAATCTCACATTACACACACACATTACACCAACACAAACACACACACACCTAGAAGGTTGCTGCGGTTAGGGTGTTAAGTTAAACAATAAAATAAAGTCAAACAAAATCCATCAGACTTAATTACCTCATTAATAAAAGCAATAAATGCCCTGGGCAGATCGGGGGACTCAACCCAGGATCAGGAGATAGAGGAAGGAAAGATGATGGAGAACAGGAGATGATGAGGAGCAGGAGATGATGGGGAGCAGGAGATGATGGGGAGCAGGAGATGATGGGGAACAGGGGATGATGAGGAGCAGGAGATGATGGGGAGCAGGAGATGATGGGGAAAAGGAGATGATGGGGAGCAGGAGATGATGGGGAACAGGGGATGATGGGGAACAGGGGATGATGGGGAACAGGGGATGATGGGGAACAGGGGATGATGGGGAACAGGGGATGATGGGGAACAGGGGATGATGGGGAACAGGGGATGATGGGGAACAGGAGATGATGGGGAACAGGGGATGATGGGAACAGGGGATGATGGGGAACAGGGGATGATGGGGAACAGGGGATGATGGGGAACAGGGGATGATGGGGAACAGGGGATGATGGGGAACAGGGGATGATGGGGAACAGGGGATGATGGGGAACAGGAGATGATGGGGAACAGGGGATGATGGAGAACAGGAACAAATCCAGAAGAGAGCAGTCACGCTATGCTGATTGGCGTTATTAAAAGTCATGGTGTGAACACAGCTCTATTCTACTGAACAAGCTTCGATACCAGAATTCTAGTGAGCAGGAAACTCTTATACAAGCTGTTCGCATGGAGCCGCTTCTCTCTACAGGAGAATCTCAACACTCAGTCCTGGATCCCTAAACACTAGACTGTAGAAATGCAGCACATCTCGTTTCAAGGTATAAGAATTATTTTACAAAGTTACAGACTTAAAATCCTGCAGTTTTCAAGCAAAGAAATCAAAATAAACTGAGATTCTTTCTGTAAAAATTCTAACAGAGTTCATGATTCCTGAAATCACTTAGTAAAGAATCGGCTAAATTGACTCACTGCAAGACAAGATACACACGCCTTCTACAAACACAGCCAAGTACACACGCACACACACACATGCACACACACATGCACACACACGTGCACACACACACATGCACAAACACACACGCACACACCTCTTTCATAACCACCATTTATTTATAGTACTTCCATCTAGAACTGGACACAAGTAAACAGATCCAGTACCTTCTTTCTACAAACATCTAACACACACAGTATTATTTTCACATCCCAATCATTTTCTTTCTTAGTGCTAAGTATTTTTATTATAAACACCAGCACCATCTTGTTTAGAATCAGTGTGTTTATTATTAGTAGGCTTTAAAAGCTATGCCGCTTTTCTCCGGCCAAAAACATTCTGAATGGAGATCATCAAATGCTACTTTTTCCGACCATATCCTTCACTGGAACACAAGCTACAGAGCAAGCTGAAGGCAGAGGGAGTTACTCAGGCATCGTGGTCCAGCTGGCAAAACCTCACCGTGCCATCTGCCGCCTCCTCGCAGGCTTAAAGATTACGCTCAGGGGTCACTCAGGGGACCGGACTATAAATCATGGCCAGTATGAGTAAAACTGCAGAGATTTCAAGCCTAGAGCATTTGGTGAGACACCTTCTGGCTGCAGTGTGATAGCACTGAACTAACCCCAGTGTTCTAGCCAGAGCCAGTTACAGTGTTAAGGCTCAGTGTGAATGTAAACTGCTGACGAAAATATAAAGTCACAGGTAGGAACATAAGAAATATCAGACTACAAACACCACAGGATTGGTGTGAGGAACCATTTAAAACCAAAAGGTCTGGATAACTAATTTGGATAAATATAAGAAAATCTCAAGTCAGAGATGTGTCTTGTCTCTTAGTCTATTAGCACTGGGCTAAAATCACTCTGTGTTGCACACACACACACACACACACACACACATAATGAACGTCAGCGTGTCGCTAGCGTGCAACTACTAAAATTTTCACTTCAGTTATAACATACTCCTTACACCGAGCCAGTACTAGTGCAGTAATTCTAGATAATGCATGACTGTGTAATTCAAATCTGTACTTAACATCCCATAGAGCGTAACAGTGACATATTGGTGAAAGATGCAATTCATTTAGCCCAAGGTCAAGTTTTTGCAGGACATATGGCAATAAAACCTGGCTGAGGTGTTGAGTTTGTAAC
>NC_083481.1:18382023-18399523 GCF_030014155.1 Tachysurus vachellii | reverse complement strand
TCGTCCGGCTGTTCAGCCCCCCCACAGTACTCCACTAGCATTTGTTGTTCCTCTGGTGACAGAGCAGAGTTCCACCTCTGAAGTAGCCGCGCCACGATCCGTAACGATCTCGATCCCAGCCGGGCAGCTACTCTACCGGCGTCTTTGAGCTCTGGTCCAGCCAGGTCCACCAGGCGTCCCAGCGTGATGAGACCAGAAGTTTGCAGAGTGTGGGTGAGGGCACTGTCTGCAATGTCCAGACGTGCTCCGTAGATGAGGGGCTCTTGAAGTAGCCAGTGTAGCGAGTTCGTGCCTGTGGCTCTCTCTGTCCTAAAAAGTCTCCACACTTTAAAAACATTGTGATAAAAAACAGGTAGTTTCAAAGTGTTCAGCTTTCGAGGGTCCATTAAGAGCAAAGGTTTGTCAAGTCCCAGATCCCCAAATGATCTTAAAATAGTACTGGTCACACATTTCCAAGCTACAGACATTGAACCACATAAAAATCTCTGTAAAAACTGTAAACGAAATGCAGCGGTTCTGCTCTGTAGGTGCACTACGCCCTGCCCACCTTCATCTTTGGGTAGGTATAAAACACTCTGGGGCACCCAGTGTAACTTATCCCAAAAAAAATCTAAAAACATTGACTGGATTCTTGCTAAAAAAGTTACAGGTGGGTCTACACATGCCATTTTGTGCCAAAGGGAGGACGCTGCCAGGTTGTTTATGATTAGCACACGTCCCCTGTAAGACATCTTCGGCAAAAGCCATTTCCAGACAGAGAAAGAGAGAGAGAGAGAGAGAGAGAGAGAGAGAGAGAGAGAAAGACAGAGACAGAGAGAGAGAGAGAGAGAGAGAGAGACAGAGAGAGAGACCCACAGTACCTGTAGATGATTAGCCATGCTAAATTGCCCCTTGGTGTGAACCAGCGTGCATTTGTATGTGCATTGTGCCCTGACTGGTATCCTATACAGTGTGTGTGTGTGATATATACTGATATTAACACACACACTTTATATAGACACACATACAGTATGCAGCATTTCAGAGTCTCAGCATAAATGTGCATTACAGCAGAAGCTGAATGTAGTTTTCCAGAGTTCATAATACTCCAGAGAGCTTTTTTCTGTGTCACTGAAACGAAGCAGTAAAAAAATTCAAGTTTCATTGGGCCTCAGTAGCCATGTACAACACACACATATACACACACACACACACACACACACACACACACACACACACAAACTACAGCAGAGCAGTAAATGGCAAAAAAAGATGGTTGCTGAGGAGTATCTCTGTGATGTAAAGCATTATTACGTGTTATGTGTCATGAACCTCGACCCCAAGATGAATTCTACATCAAAAAACACACAAAAATGTCTGCTTGTCCTGTGTATGTCAGAGACAGACGGAGTTGTGTATGTCACTGTACTTCCTACATAACAGACGATTTTACGTACTTTTCTCATCACATGTCTGAACAACGGACTGCAAATTATTTGAAAAGAGAAATGAAAGTTTTTCTTTACCTTCACACTAAATCTCTGTTTCTCTAACTGTAGCAATTAGGACTTTAATTGTCGTGTCTATGTCACTCTGTATAAATAACTTTTCTGGAATACTTAACCATAATGAGCCTGGTGTGTGTGTGTGTGTGTGTTGTGTTGTGTTCAGCTCTTATTCTCCAAGTGTGAATTTTCCTGTAGCGTATAACTGCCTCATTTAGCTAAATGATGTCTCCCACAGACTACACAGCGTATCTCAGACCTCTCGCTTTCGTCTGCGGATTTAATTAATTACATCCGAGACATGAGAACATTCCACAGTCTATTAGCTTCATCCGATACAGGAACGATTCAGATCCTGTTTAAGGAGTGTTAGAAATCTGTACATGTCTGTGCACCTCACATTAGTAAAGAGTGAGAAATTATTAATTATTAAATTCTATATACATCACATGTCTTGGTGATGGCTGATGGGTGACGCATCGTTATTGTTTATCAGAAGTTAAAGTTGGGGGCACGGTGGCTTAGTGGTTAGCACGTTTGTCTCACACCTCCAGGGTTGGGGGTTCGATTCCCGCCTCCGCCTTGTGTGTGTGGAGTTTGCATGTTCTCCCCGTGCCTCGGGGGTTTCCTCCGGGTACTCCGGTTTCCTCCCCCGGTCCAAAGACATGCATGGTAGGTTGATTGGCATCTCTGGAAAATTGTCTGTAGTGTGTGATTGTGTGAGTAAATGAGTGTGTGTGTGCCCTGCGATGGGTTGGCACTCCGCCTTGATGCCCGATGACGCCTGAGATAGGCACAGGCTCCCCGTGACCCGAGGTAGTTCGGATAAGCGGTAGAAGATGAGTGAGTGCGTGAGAGAGTGAAGTTAAAGTTTGCATTGTCCATTTCTTTGGTTTTTATCCTCGTTAAAGGGTCAATAGTCGATTTTTCTGTTTCTTACTAATATGAATGAGATGGAATAATATGTGGAACATTCATTCATTCATCTTCTACCGCTTATCCGAACTACCTCGGGAACATGATGAACAAAAATAATGCTGTAAATCACTGACTGCAAATAGGTTTGGAAAACTGCACACTGACACGGATGAGGCTCCTGTCAGTCATTTTATAGACACGCCCACAAGACATGCAGCTCGTTGCTGCTGTTCTGTCGAGGCCACAAGCATCAGAGACATCACCGGGAAAAGAATGAGGTCATCCTCCTTTCCGGGAAATTCCAGTTTTTGTTCGTTTTTCTCTAATGGAACATCATTCGCCTTCTACATTAATGCACTTAAAGCATGGCAGCCTGCAGTAGTTAGACTTGAGTTACATCAGCTGTTGCGTTTCAGCCTGGGTAATAAAGTTAGCACACTAGAGCTTTCACCTGATTGGTTGGTTCACTGATAACAACGTTGCTGGTGTGATAGGTGTAGATTACAGAAAGGTTTAGGAAGCTTCTGATGATCTTTTTGGCACAAATATTCATCTCCTGTTAAACAGATTTAAAGAAACAGAATTAGTGATGTTATTAATAATATAACCTGAGCGACGGCTGGATGATGTCTCGTCATTGAGCGACCGACGTTCCTCGCTAATTAACATTTGCTATTTTTACCGTGGCTTCGTTGTGTGTTACCACAGTTTTCAAAGCAGCTGTAGAGAAATGAAACGACTGCTGTTATAAATGGCGCTGTGGGAAATCTTCCATCTCCCAGCTGTGCGATCGCGTCGTCCGCTATAACGTCAATGTCATTAAGTGGGACGTTTCTCGCTAATTAACGTGCCCCAATTATCTCCCTTTCCAATGCAGTTTTGCTGAAAACAGGTACTTTTTTCTGCTTTACTCTGGTGTAACTGGATCCAGCGACACGTGTGTGGGCTTCGAGATTGGATTCCTGTTGTCACTTTATGAGCAGAGATAATTGGTAGAAAAAGAGGTTAAACACCACCTTTGTGACACGTCACTCGTTTGATAGCATCTTAATGAACACAGGAATAAAACATTAGACTGCTGAGTGACTGTGGGCATCAAACACCAGTGAGGAGGTTTAATGAAGTGCAGAATTTCTAAGATTACCATAGAACAGAAAGAGACTGCGTGCGCGCTCGCACACACACACACACACACACACACACACACACACACACACACACAAAAACCAGTGATTCCTCCATCTCTTTGTACACTGCAGAAGAGACCAGAGGGAAGAAAGGATGAAAATCAAGGAAACTGAGAGGACAGATGAATAAAGGGAGAACAGAACAGTAAGATGTAAACATTAGGTTTTATCTGGGCTTGGTTTTAATGTTGTTCTCAAGTTTTAACTTTCCTTCCCTCCTTGTAAGTCTCGTGTTCTTGTTCCGTGTCCTTATACGAAGTCCGAGTCACAAACACACATCAAATCTAAACTTAGAACGATGTGGTTTCGAATCAGAATAAAAAATGCATGGATATGAGGCTTGGCTTTACAAGATGAGGCAAATTTTATTGATGTTTGTTCTCTGTTACTCAGAGCACAGCTCTTATTGATGTCAGAGATCTGAGACAGGAACAAAAACACGGATGGATACAAGCATGGCGACAGGTCAGGGGAGAAAAGCAGGGCCCAACATGAGATATCCATGACTTTTTCAGATGTTGTTGCTGTTGGTAGAATCAAATAGGTTCAAATCCGTCATCACTTCACGCTACAGCATTCAAGTAGCTGTGTTCTTATTATACAGCAGCTGATGGGGTTGTGTAAGTAAATGCTACTACAGCGAGAGCAAACATCACATCTAATAACCTCAAATGTCCACAAACATTCTAATAAATGTACAGAGGTCAGGATTTTATGGTTTTTCATTTTCTGCAATTACAGTAGTTCATGTTTTCACCCTTGCTTGTGTTCTAAAATTTTGTTAACACACACTGCACGTGGATCCTCTCCACTCCCCGATATCTTCGCTGGTACAGAGAGAGAAAGAGAGAGAGAAAGAGTGAGAGAGAGAGAGAGAGAGAGAGAGAGAGAGAGAGAGAGAGAGAGAGAGAGAAAGAGAAGGCCTGTGTCCTGGCTGACTGATGCAGCATAAAATCTTTATTAGAAGAGTGTGAGCATTGCTTGCTGTGGCGATTCTGCTTCATTTCACTTGCAGAAAAAAATGCCATCCATCATCCACAAATAGGTTCTCTTTCCATCCTTCACAGAGCTCCACACCGATTGGACAGTGACTTCCTCATTTCAGCAAGTCGTGCTGTAATTGGACAGCCCGCAGCCCCAATCCCCACCCCCTTGCTGGCAGGAAGGGTCCAGATGTTCTAGTGTCCTGAGTTCAGTAAGCTGCTAGAGGAACACGAGGTAATACACAGCGGAATTACAGCTCCAGCAGACCGTCCTTCAGCCACAGCTTCAGCAATGCGATGCGATGCGAATAATAACCCACATGTCAGTGTTTCCATCCATACTAGTATATAACATGGACATATTCCCACACAGGACAATTCCAGATGTCTTTAAACTTTACCTTCAGTAAAGTGAGTTCAAAACCGTGTTCCAACATGACAAGGCTCCTGTGCACAAAGCAGCTCCATGAAGACATGGCATGGAGGTTAATGACGGAGTGGAAGAACCTGAGTGTCCTGCACAGAGCTCTGACTCCGACTCCACTGAACACCTTCGAGATGAACTGGAACTCCAGACCTCTTCACCCAACATCATTGTCTGATCTCAGTCATGCTCTCATAGCTGAATGAACACAAATCTTCACCTAGTGGAAAGCCTGAGAGAAGCATGGAGCTTTTTATAACAGCAAAGTGATGGTCAAGGTGGACCAATTTTTCTCCATAGACTGTATGTTTGCTACCGCTATATTTTTCTCCATAAGCCTTAGACACACCATGACAGCGTTATAACAAGACCGCAGCATCAGACGCCTGTTTGCTGTATTTTCCAGACATTTCTTTGCATTTCCTATCAGGTTTCACTGGTTGGTGATGGGATCCATCAGACTGAAGTCGTCATGCCTACTTTTGGAGTCTGGTCACTAACTGGCTTGAAATTTGATCTGGATTTGATCAACTGCTGTCTGTCCCTTTAAGAAAACATGGCAGTGGCAGTGATTGTAGCAGAAGGAGCTGCACTATGCAGTAAAACCCAACACAACAGTAACAATACTAACACAAATAAACAGTGTAAATGATGATGTACAACCCAAGTAACACAGCCATCATGTAATACCTATATAATGCTTTTTTTTTTAAATAAAATCTACCAACCCTGGGCATAAAATTCAGTGATGGTGCAACAATAAAACGCTGACTTTGGCGCATGGGTTTTATTCACCAGCTACAGAGAGACAGTTCAGAGCTCTCAGTGTGATGTGGGGCATCAGGAGGAGAAGAAGCGCATGGAGATGATGCTGAATGATGGGGACCTGTTTATGTGCTGGAACGTGATGGAGTGTAACTTTGTGTAGGTTTAACAGCTCTGTTCACTAGAATATTACCAGCTGGAGATGTAATGCGCCTTGCGTTAGTGTGCGCGTATAAACATGAAGGTTCTTAAGGTCTGTACATAAACACGAACACACAGACACTACTACAGCGGCTCTAAACTCAATCCAATGCCATAAATATACCCAGCATGTGTATGCGTGTGTGACGTGCCATAGGTGGTGTAGGCCACTATTTGTGCCATAGTGTGTGGTTTGGAACACAAGCGGCGGATTTGCACAGCCTGTACAGGACACTATGTATCTCATCACGGCGTCATTGGGGAAACCGACAGCTTGAATGAAGCCTGCGTGTAAAATCCCGTTACTCACGTGTAATGCTGCGGGAAGGTGAGAGTCTCCACGCCGCTCCACGGCACGCTGAAGATGAGGATGATGATCTGGACCGTGAGCAAACACACGACGCTGTAGGACCGAGTGCGTATCGCCATGTTCCATTAAATACCACACAAAGATTCGTCGGAGAACCGGAGAGGAAAAACACGACGGAAAAAGGAGGAGATTGTGATGATGTCCGGATGTGAAGAGCTGTGGGGAAAAGTGAGAGGAACAAAAGGGCTGAGAGGAGAAAAGCTGACGGCTTTATTCGTGAGGATGTCAGGAGGAGACTAATGCCTACCTCTGTGTGTGTGTCTCTGTGTGTGTGTGTGTGTGTGTGTGTGTGTGTCTCTCTCTCTCTCTCGCTGTGTGCGTGTGTGTCTCTGTGTGTCTGTGTGTGTGTGTGTGTGTGTGTGTGTGTGTCTCTCTCTCTCGCTGTGTGCGTGTGTCTCTTTCTCTCCTTCTCTCTCCTTTACATGCTCTCTCTCTCTCTCTTCCTCTCTCCTTTACATTCTCTCTCTCTCTCTCTCTCTCTCTCTCTCTCTCTCCCCTTTTCTCTCCTTTACATGCGCTCTCTCTCTCTCTCCTTTACATGCTCTCTCTCTCTCTCCTTTACATGCTCTCTCTCTCTCTCTCTCTCTCTCTCTCTCTCTCTCTCTCTCTCCTTTACATGCTCTCTCTCTCTCCTTTACATTCTCTCTCTCTCTCTCTCCCCTTCTCTCTCCTTTACATGCTCTCTCTCTCTCTCTCTCTCTCTCTCTCTCTCTCTCTCTCTCTCTCTCTCTCTCCTTTACATGCTCTCTCTCTCTCTCCTTTACATGCTCTCTCTCTCTCTCTCTCTCTCTCTCTCTCTCCCCCCCCCCCCCCGCCAAATGCCCACAAGTTTAAAATGCAGATGTTTCAGTAATCTACACAGAGTCCACCTAAAAAGTGAGGGATCAGCAGTTCTTTTATTTTTAGCTGAACACTGAAGACACAGGATATGAGGTTGTTGGTGATGTTACTGATGTTTTAGGGTTTTCTTTACAGCTCTCACATTAACTCGTTTAACCGACCTGTTTATTCCCAGGTTTAAACCCAGAGCTCAGACACAGAGCAGACCTTTCACGCTCCTAACAGTTTATACAGTAATGCTGGTCATGCTGAGTGTTTTTAAACATCTAGATTTAAGGTGAAATACTGATCTGTTGTCTCATTCATCTTGTAATCTCAAAGCCAAATGTTTTCAGTGTTGAGCAAAAACAGTAGAAAATAAAGAATCAGTCAGTTTAATGAGTTTTAACTCGAGTAGCGAGGCCTGGTTGTGCTCATCACCACCAGCACTCACCATGCTCTCTAGTCCTGATTACCCCACATCAGGTCGCACATCAACCTACTTCAGATCGTTCAGGAACAGACGAGGAGCCTGACAGGAACCTGGCACTAAATACAGATGCCTCAGTGAGTTCCTACTGATGTAGAGATAGCAATGAGCTAAAAACAGCCTGCAAGAAGTGCAAAGATAGAAGCTTCTTCATGCTGCTTTTCCCTTACTTCAGTCTCGAGGCGAGTTCACAAAATCATAAACACTTTGTGTAGCAAATTTTTCTGTTGCTTCTGCTTCTTTCTTCCAGGAAGTGTGTATCAACAGTAAATCCTGAGTGACTCTAGTGGTGTGTGTTACAGCTGTTTTGTGGCAGCTGCTTCTGTAGAGTGAGTCAGGAGGCACACACACACACACACACACACACACACACACACACACTACTTTATGCTTTCTGTTGCTTTAGCTGCCTTTAGCTGGTTACTTCATGCTCTTTGTCTTTGGATTCAATGTGAAACTAAACTGTACTTGTGAACATACTGAATGGAGTAAAGAGGTGAACATCTCCTCGTGGGTGATTGTGCGAATCACTGAAATTCCACAACTATCAGCAGGTTGACTGGACTTACCTCATGTGACATCCATGATAGACACCACCCCATTCTCTCTGTGATCGCTGTGCTGTGTCTCTCCTCAGTGCCTCTGCTGGAGGTGTAATCCATCAGCTATTTTTGTTACACTGCTAATCGGCTGACTAGCTTAGCTAGCAGTAGAGCAAAGTTATGCCATTGTCTTTGATAACAGTGTCAAAGTGTCTGTGTACTCGACATTAAAACATCCCCCACCAAGCAACATTTGGGATATAGCCATGTTCTCCATATTTTCACACACACACACACACACACACACTCTCACACAGTGCAACAGCAGCCTGTAATCCAGCTGCCATGCCCCAAACTGCACAACCCTAATTACTGAAAACACTGGCCATGCTGTGCACTACAGGAGGGTGGAACTTTGCATCTCTCTCTCTCTGTCTCTCTCTCACACACACACACACACACACACACCTCGTCTCCCATAATTAGGCCGGATACAGCTCTCAGCTAGCTTTGTCTCAGACTTGTATCTGACTAATGTATTCTTGCAGTGGCATGGAGAACAGAGCCAGGCTATAATCTCACTTTGTGTGTGTGTGTGTGTGTGAGGGAGAGAGAGAAGGTTCTTCCCATCCTATCTGTGCAGTCAAAGCGTGTGACTGTTACAGAGAAATAAGATAACTAAAGAGGATGATGACAGTGATTGGCTGATAATCACACACCACATCTAGTCATGTTCATTTAGCAGACGCTTTTATCCAAACTGATTTACACACGAGACAGAAAACAATCCACTCAGATGACGAGTCACTGCACGGCTCCCACGTGGCTCTCTGCCAGTCCTTGGAATTCAGTCCAGAAACTTTGGCTAACAGTCAATATCTGTTATAGGAGAATAATCAATTACATCATGGTGACAGTAATTCTGATCACATGGACCCTCATCACATCAAACCAGCATCATAATTACACACCAGGTTGTGTTATTCCTCATGCCTTAATTGTTACCCCTGGCAAGCAACTACAGAGAAGCAGATACACTACACATCTCTCTCTCTCTCTGTCACTCTCTGTCACTCTTCCTATCTCCCTCGCTCTACCTCTCTTTCTGTCTGTCTCTCTTGCTCCCTCTCCCTCTCTGTCGTTCTCCCTCTCCCTCGCTCTCCCACTCCTTCACTCCCTCTCTCTCTCTGTCTGTCTGCTGGAGCTGACAGCTTTAAGGTCACACTCGTTAACCAGTCATGGATTAAAAGCCAGAAAGATCCAGAGAAGAGAGAGGAAGATATTTTATATATATAATATATATATATATATATATAGGTAGAGAGATAGATAGATAGATAGATAGATAGATAGATAGATAGATAGATAGATAGAGAATGAGAGAGAGAGCTTCAGGCAGAGATTCTTCACCTGATTGTCGGTCAGTCTCCAGTTATTGGTTTAGGTTTCACATTGCAGTGATATTCCCAGTATTCCCAGTATTCAGAACCAGCAGTTCCTCGAGAGATACTGACTTTACAGACTTCAGATGTCCGACAACACCTTGAAGTTCAGACGGAATCCAGGATCATTCCCACATTCCCAGTAACACACACCAGTAGTTTACTTTATTAATGCCACTGTATTCACACACGGCTGTTGCCATGGTGATAAGATGACAAAGCTTCCAAAGGCGTGAGCAGCATCTGGGCAACACACTGGACCAACACTCTGTAGGCACCAGCACATGACATCCAAACTGTCATTTTATCTCCCCTGAACGTGCTGAGTGTCTTTGGGAAGGTCAGAAATAAAACCTCTACAGCTCCAGTAAACAAACCAAATGTAACTGCACTCATCCACGTGTTCCAGATAGAGTGGACTTTAGTTCTCACCAAAAAAGTTTCATCTCTCGTTTTGTTTATAATTGGCTTGAAAAGCCCCGCCCACCTTGTTGACTGACACAATAAGCTTTTCACTTGCCAGTGGAGTAAAAACAATGCACTGGAGTCTGAAGTGAGCTTCACAAAGCTCTCCAGTGTGTGAAGCTCCCTCTGATATCACCATGCTGTCTTCTTCATCACAAGTTCCTTAGATGTTCAGATCTATGCACCAGGACACCATGGTCCCATAACTCCACCTGATCTGGATAACTTATCAGCCCTTTATCAGGCTTATCAGGCTGGAACAAAATCGTGGAGCTGGAAACTGGAGCTTGTGTACATGTTGAAGGTCTGAAGTACACAAGTGCCCTCTAGTGGCTGTGCTCTGTTATAACAAGCGCCCAAACCAAGCAGAAATAATCCATTCTGAGGTTTTAAAATATTTAATAATTAAGATATGCATATAAATCAATCTTGTGACATCAAGTAAAAATCAACACATCATCCAGTATACAGCTAAGTGATTGTAAACATGAGTAAATCAGAGGCGTCCTACTTCTAATTCAACACTATTACAGCCTGCAATAATTCATGAGTGTCCTCTGTAAGTCACACAGAGCTCACTGACGCTCCCAGATATTCACGTTTAAGACTTCATCATCCTTTACTAACACGACGAGCGTCACTGCACCAGAGCAGCACGACGCCGAGGCTGCGGCGATGTAATGCTGAGGTTATTATTTCTGATTGAACTTGAACAGAATCCTGAGCTGGAGGATTAGAAGCACACACTAGGAGAAGGCTGAGGTCTCGTACGCAGACGAGTTCCCTCGGCTCTTTGGTTTAAAAAAAAAAAACAAAAAAAAAATAAACTCTGGCTGAGAGGTTATAGCAGCTGGAAGTGCACCGGTGTGCTTTAATAGAGAGAAAGAAAAGTGGAGAGAGAGAGAGAGGGTGTGTGTGTGTGAGTGTGTGTGTCTAGGCATCAGTGCTCAGAGTGGGCACACTGGCGAGAGCAGGGATGACAGTCTCGTAGAAGTGGATGCCATTGAGGAACACACTTTCACTGATGAACTCGTTGTGGTCATGCAGTAAGATGGGAGTGGTGTTTATCGGAGAAAACCCGATCGCAGGCAGACCCGCCTACACACACACACACACACACACACACACACAAAGAAAAAGTTCGAAACAGTTCATCTCTGGACTTAATTATAAGAATCTGACATGAGATAAATCACTGAAATAAAGACATGCGGTTGTTTTATTCAGGAGCACTGAGTCACATACGGCTCTGATGAAGCGGCTGTCTGTGGCGGCGGGAAAAATCTCCTTCTTTAACAACATGTTCCTGTGTGAGACACAGAGAAACGTCATCACTGTCATACTGACGCACTACAATCACACTCCTGAGAGAGGACTCTCGTTCTCCTGTGTGTGTGTGTCTATGTGTGTGTGTGTCTTTACATGGACTTGCACGTGGAGCTGAACGCACTCCACCAGGGGTCACTGTCCTCTGTGGAAGTAGTTGTCTGATTCATTCCTTTCTGTTAAGGGAAGAAGAGAATAAACTCATTCACTGACCTGGAATCAGTGCAGAAATTAAGCAGCAGAGAAAATACAGACCTGCGCAAAATCGTACGTGACGTCATGTCCCGCTTCCTTACACCAAGCCTTAATCTGCTCCTCAAACTCCTGCGGCCAAACACACACACACATCACAAACACACACACACACACACGTCCTGTACATCCCCAAAGCTCCAGCACAAAACAACATCCTTTAAATATCTTTCTGATGGAGTCTGATGGATAGTGACACACACACACACACACACACACACACACACACCTGCAGACTGACAGTGGGTGGAATTCTAATGTCAAAGCTGACGTCCATCTCAGCTGGAATGACATTGTAAGCCACACCCCCATTCACCATTGTCATGTTAATGGTGGTGACATCACCCAGAGTGAAACACTCACTCGTATTCAGCCTAAAAATAACACACACAAAATCAGTGTGATGGAACACGAACACACACACACACACACACACACACACACACACACATACACACGTCTTCATTATATTGTCTCACTCACCGCTGTCTCTCTCTCTCTCTGAACTCCAGGAACAAATTAATGACCCGGCGCTGAAAAATATAGCAGACAGAGATAGAGAGAGAGAGAGAGAGAGAGAGAGAGAGAGAGAGAGAGAGAGATATAGAGAGAGAGAGAGAGAGAGAGAGAGAGGTAAAGAAGACAGTCAGTCAGATTAAACAGAGAGATTGGGCAGACTGACAGTTAAATGCATGTAATCAAGTAACTGACCATTTTTTCAGCTGCTGTGTTTTCCACGAACCTGGAACCATGACCTGGACTGCCTGGACACCGAACTGTCACCCCTACACACACCCACACACACACACACACACACACACACACACACACACTCAGTGGCTGAATCGGTCACAATGTAAGACACTGATTATAAGATAAGATTTACTTACACCAAGGATTCCTTTCTCCATAAAACACCGTGAAGGCTTCTGAGGGATTAGCCAGACCTGCAACACACACACGCACACGCACGCGCACACGCACGCGCACGCGCACACACACGCGCACACACACACGCGCACACACACACACACACGCCTCAAAGTTTTTCACAAAGTAATCCACGGTCAGTAAACCATCACTGGCCTCTATTTTAGGTGGCACGTTGCCCAGCCAACCACAAATACACGGCAGGAAGTCCAATACCACCTTAAATTATCCTGTACTGCCTAGTAATGTTGTACAGTGGAGTCGGTCATATAGTAAACATTACACATGTGTGGTTTCCACATGTGCACTGTGAGGAGTGTGTGTGTGTGTGTGTTATTCATTTACCCTCATCCAGGGCAAAGCCTATATTGAGCTTGTGAAACTCGGGGTGCTTTATAAATGACTCCATTCCTTTATGACCTCCAACCTCTTCATCTGAAAAGAAAAAAAAAGCAGTCTAAAGTTTACATGCATTCAGGTCAAGACGTCACACACAACGTGGATTAGATACGTTTCTATATTATATATAGTATTTTGTACGTCAGAGTGAAGAAGAATAAGACAGAACAAATGTGGAGATAGAATTAGTTTGGGACGTAATCTCAGTATACAGACTCTATAGACTTAGTCCAGCCTTTTACGACCTGAAGGAGCAACTAATCACTTAGTAAGTTTACAGACTGAAATAAAAGTGATGCTGTTCTGAATAAATCATAAATAACACAGCAGCATATTACATTTTGTACACGGTTGGTTTTTTAACCTCCCGACCAATCGGTGCTCTCTCACTCTCACTCATTTTCTACAGCTTATCTGAACTACCTCAGGTCACGGGGAGCCTGTGCCTATCTCAGGCGTCATCGGGCATCAAGGCAGGATACACCCTGGACGGAGTGCCAACCCATCACAGGGCACACACACACACTCATTCACTCACACAATCACACACTACAGACAATTTTCCAGAGATGCCAATCAACCTACCATGCATGTCTTTGGACCGGGGGAGGAAACCGGAGTACCCGGAGGAAACCCCCGAGGCACGGGGAGAACATGCAAACTCCACACACACAAGGCGGAGGTGGGATCGAACCCCCAACCCTGGAGGTGTGAGGTGAACGTGCTAATCACTAAGCCACCGTGACCCCTCCAATCAGTGTTTTATTTATTTATTTATTTACCTGGAACGAACATCAAGTGGATGGTGCGAGGGAACGTCTTCCCCGCGGCCTTCAGACGACGAACAGCTTCGATATACCTGAAAAACGAACAGGTGTAAAATACAGTCCCTGATGGATGGATAACGGAGGACAGAGCGCTAAACACACAGAGCTCAACTCACTGTATGGTGACCGACTTCATGTCCTGGGATCCTCTGCCGTAGATGTTTCCCTCAGCATCCTTCACAGCAGCGAATGCATCGTACTTCCAGTGCTCCTGCAGAGTCCACCACACGGACACCACACTTATCCTTCTGTCCTAACTTTAAGCGGTTATCTCTCTAGATCCTTTTTTGAGGATCTCTGGCTTCTTAATCAGCGCTGTGTTTTTTACAATGTGTGTTTTTTTTATTTTGTTTGCAGATACAGTTTTTCCTTTAAGATGTTCCAGGATCAAATTCAAGTCAATCACTGTGCACTGTTAATAAAACAAACTAACCAGATTATTCATTAGCCCATAAAGTTGTGTACCTGAAGTACAAAGTCAACCTTTATGGTGGTGGTGGTGGTGGTGGTGGGGGGTCCCTGAGAGCGCACGCTCTTTACATAACAATTAAAAAAAGATGACGCACTAATCTTCTTCTTCTTAAACTTAACATTGTGGATGTGTCCCCTGTTCCTGCCTGCACCATGGGTTTCTATTCACTCTTCTTTTCAGTGACTGTGAGGAACCTTTGGGTTTCAGTGTGTGTTCATGCGATACCTGGTACACAGGAACGACATCTGTGTGAGAGTTCAGAAGGATGGACTTCAGAGCAGGATCCGTGCCTGTCCATGTCAGGATGGTCACTACTCTACCAGGACACACCTGAGACACCGAGACAGACATTTAGTAACACTTATTATTTATCAAGACTCTATTTATTAGATTTATTAAAGTTCCTGTGTTCCCTGGACCGTGTTAAGGTGTGTAAGGTGCTGAACTGATGTCTTTACATGTTTGACCTGCTCATAAATGCTTCCTGAAGCACTTGTAAAACCTATAAACTAATAAACTTCCTGTGTTGCTCATTAGGAAATTCCTCATACCTCCACTTTCTTCATGGGCAAACCGAGTTCCTCAGAAATCCTGCCAAGGAACCTAAGAGCGGCATCTGTACACACACACACACACGCGCACACACAAACACATGCGCACACACACACACACACACAAACACACACGCACACACACACACGCACGCACGCACACACGCGCACACACACAAACACACGCACACACACATATTCTAGTCAGCATTTCAGACAAACCTGCTGAGTTATCATTTTCTTGGCACGTCAGCACAGTAATGTGTTTGCATATCTGAGCGTTGTGGTGTTTCAGCAGCAATAAATGTGTGAAATTTAAATTGTGTGCTTAAGGCTATAAATAAAGTAACAGATACAACAGAACAGGCGAGCATCCATAAAAAATCTCTCTCTGGAGAAAACATCTATATTTGTCGTGTACCATTCTAACCGGCTTTTTCCAGATGATGATACACAAGAGTGATTTACGACAGACAGCTGTACTCAGGCCTTCCTCAGACCATCAACTAAACAAATCCTCCTCTACGCATTATCTGTGAACCAGTTATTAGAAAGACTATTCTACAGTTTAACCATAATGTTTAAATAAATACAAAAATCAGACCCATGTGTCTGATTGGGTGAGTGAGTGTGTGTGTGTGTGTGTGTGTGTGTGTGTGTGTGTGTGTGTGCGTGTGATCAGCCATCTGCGACTAAGGTACCGTAGTCTGGTTCTGGATGCACCGTCTTCAGACGGAGATATTCCCTGAAAAGGGCAGTGGAGGGATCTTCGCTCGCTCCTCCTCCAACATTCTGTCCATCCTGATCAGGTAACATGCCGCCGTCTCTTTGGGGATGATTAACCAGCAGGAGCTGACAGGTCACACACACACACACACACACACACACACACACACACACACACACACAACTGCTGTGTCAGCACATCATAAAAACCGTTCTGCTTCCTGTAAACACTCATTTATTACAAAACACACCTCATTAGTACTATTAACATCATGACTAAAGCGATATTAGAATCAGAATCAGAATCAGGTTTATTAACCAAATCTGTTTACACACACAAGGAATTCGGTTCCAGCTGTTTGTGACATAACATTATAACATTACAATATATAATAAATATATATATTACAATACATATAATACAATTATAATATTAATATTATGTCTGTTTCTCATGACAAGCTGCATGTTGACCTTCTACTACATTATAATGCAGTAAACAACAAATGACGTTGATGCCGAAAGCTTTGCGGTTCTGATCTGGAATCAGCGTCCAGCGGGTGCGCTGTATTTTTTTAAATAACGACATTAAATACGAGAGCTGATCTGGGACCAGCTGTAACCAGCGTGATTTGTTAAACCGTTATTAAGGGTATTTTGTAGCTACACAGTAAACAGGACAGTGATCAGTGATGCAGATTTCCATCCTAACGCCTTGAATTAACCCTCGGACTGAAAGTGTTGACGTGTAAATCAGGTCACTGTGGAGTAAAAGTGAAGAATAAAGCACATAAAATGCCCCAGTTAGCTCGTTAGCTAGTTAGCGGCCCCTCAGCTCACTTTACCTGTTCAGGACTGAGGATGATGATGATGATGATGATGATGAGAACCAGGCGACTTCTGAGGCGCAGATGATGTGTTACAGGAGCAGAAATGTGCTGTGACACTTTCACAACACCACAGAACGCCTCCTGTTTCCTCACCACACAGTACACTGGTGTACAAAGTCTATTTACTCCGCGTCTGTTCGTCAGAGGCTCAAAATAAAAGCATAAAATGTCGATGCTGACTAAAAAACACACGGATAAGAACTAAAATCGAGTTTTCGTGCATTTTTACGGTGTGTTTTGAAGCGTACTTGTTTTTGTCACAACGGAAGGTTCCAGATTTGAGCCCCAGTTTGTTTATTCACGAACGCGGAGAGGAAAAGTAATCGAACACCGAATCATCGATTTCTTTTAATTCAAACATGAAAAACTACAAACTACACCATTACACCGATAACGGGTTCCCAACACCACCTTTTTTTAGTTATCAAGCTTTAGATTTAAGCTGTTTTAGAGTTACAGAACACAGCTGAATGTATATGCACGCAGATATCAACACCATCACGTGGTTCTTCTCCAAACTGCTGGGAAGTTTAAAGCCCAGAATAAACACCTACTGTGTATGTTAAAGCAATCCTGAGCTCATGACATGACAACGTGCACAATGCTTCTGCCTCTCTGATTCAAACCCACTGAAGAGCCTGTGAATGAACTAGAACACCAGACCTTCTCACATCACATCACATGATCAGGGTCTGAGCTCAGTAATGCCTGTAGCTGAATGGACACAAATCCCCACATCCACAATCCAACATCATCCAGTGGAAAGCCTTAAAGAGGCGTGGAGCTTATTAAACTGACATTAGTTCTACTTTACTACTTTAACCACTGGAGAACTATTAGTAATCCTCCTGATGTTGATTCGCTGAACATATTAGAGCAAACGTGAGCATTGTGTGTGTGTGTGTGTGTGTGTGTGTGTGTTAATCCAAAATAATCCAAAATAATCCATCCAGGCAAAGTGCAGTCCTGACACAGTCATGCCAATAAGGCTATTTTTATTTCGATATTATTTCGATTAGTGTTTTAATAATGTTCAG